>NC_137010.1:59230602-59258087 GCF_032717465.1 Coenobita brevimanus | reverse complement strand
CACGTTGGCGAACGCCAGCACCAACAGCAACACGTTGGCGAACACCAACTAATCTCGCTCCCGTCCCACCACATGCGGCAGACCTGCCACACATCGCTCTCCCACCGCAGGACGTGATCAGTCTAGCGCCCGACGGGACAGACGATCTTCGATTCTTTGCTGGTACTGTGGTCATCCTGGACATCGAGCATCCAGTTGCGACCGTACATACAGACGTCCTCGCTCCCAAACCAGACAGCGTCCGCCTTCCCGCTCACGTCATCCACACTGCAAATACCACAAATCAAGCACGACTCACACCACTGAGGAATGTCGTTACCTCAACCGCCCACAGTCGGGGGAAGCACCGTGCCCGTATCCGACCAATATAACGTAGAACCAGAAACCCAACTCCCCATCCGCCATGTAGGTCCCATAACATCCTCGGGTTTAGTCATTCTCGGAAGCAGTCATGACATACCAACGTCATTCTTCTTGGACACAGGATCTATAGTAAATCTCATCTCCGAAAATTCCTTACAAATTATTCATCGCCATCACAGCCACGTCGGTTTCCTAGAACCACCAGACATTCGCCTATGTGGTGTTAACGGCTCAGAGTTTAAGGTTAAGGGAAGAGTCACCCTTGAAGTCAAACTCCACAGAGATTTGCCCCCTATCCTCATTGAATTTCATGTCACTAATGACTTGCAGTATCCCGCAGATGCCCTTATTGGTTTCTCCACCATGGCACAACATTCCATTGCATTATTACCTGCTTGTGGTAGTATAGACATTTCTGGATTCCCGGTTTCCACTATGGAATGTCCCCGTCCTGTTCTTACGATCAAATCAGTCCTTCAATTACCTCTGTCCCCATCACTACCAAAAAGTCCAACCCAGCCCAAACAACCACTCTCATCATCTGAGAATACAGAGATCATTCCTTTACTGACGGCGAGCAAGGACATAAATTCCTCAATGTCTCCTGATACATCATCTCAGCCCTCGAACATGGCTCTTACATCCTCTCTCGACAACACTATCGCTGACTCAGACATGTCTCAGTTACCTACCTCACACAGTCTGAATGATCTCCAACACGCAGAGACGAAACGTGCAGTAACGAATACGTGCACAATTTTGTTACCGCATGAGTTCACCAAAGTCTCTGTTTGTGTTGCCGGTGCGAAAGAAGGAGTGGACGTACTAACCCTACCTGAGACGTGTTGTGTGAATGGCTTGACTTATGAGTCAGCGTGGTGTACAGTCTTACAGGACAGTTTATGCTACCTGTACTTGCTCAATGTCACAAATGCTCCACTAAAACTTAAAAGTGGTGTAAAGATTGGAGACTTCCTAGTATACTCAGCGGCCGTAAAGGTGTGCCAGGATTCCTCAGTTCCTACTATTCAGACTGATGATACGCCAATCGTTGTATGTACTATTAACTCTACGGGATCTGCGCCGACGCATTCACCCGATATGCTCTCACATCTCACTTGCACAGATTTCCCAGAACATACGCCTCAACTCCTCGACCTTCTGACCTCGTACAGAAACGTGGTTGCCTTACCCGGTGAACCGATGGGTAGAACAGACCTTGTCAAACATACGATTGAACTACTCCCAGGAACTCAGCCGCTTTACATACCAGCGTATCGATTGCCTCACAGCCAGAGAAAGCAAACAGATCAAATGGTACAGAACATGTTAGACCAGGACATTATTGAACCCTCCGTCAGTCCATGGAATAGCCCATTTTTCTTAGTACCAAAGAAGGACGGCAACTTTAGACCAGTAGTCGACTATCGTAAGGTCAATTCTGTCACCGTTCCAGACCGTTTCCCGTTACCTGTCCTCACTGATTTGCTAGAATCCCTTGGTGACAATAACGTAGTCTTTTCATCTTTAGACCTCCTCAGCGGGTACTGGCAGGTCGAAATGAAAGAGTCCTCTTGCCCAGTTACAGCCTTTAGCACCCCTTCCGGACATTTTCAGTTTAAGAGACTCCCTTTTGGTCTGAGAAATGCTCCTTCCGTGTTCATGCGACTTATCCATTCAGTCTTCAGCGGTATGATGGGACACTCTCTTTTTGCTTACCTAGATGATATCATTGTTGTGAGTAAATCCATCCCTGATCATTTTACCAAACTCCAGCAAGTCTTTGAAAGCCTCCAGCTCGCAGGCGTGAAAATCAATCTCAGTAAATGTGACTTCCTGCAAAAGAAAATCAAATTCCTAGGCCATGTCGTAGATGCACAAGGCATTCATACTAATGAGGATAAAACTCAGGCGATCATTAACTTCCCAGAACCTACCACTACCGACGCTGTACGAAGTTTCCTGGCCCTCAGTGGCTATTATCGTCGCTACATCCGGAATTATGCGCAGATCGCCGCTCCTCTGACCCACTTACTCAAGCAGAATGTGCCCTTTGTTTGGACTAACGACCAGTCACAGGCTTTCCAAAAGCTAAAGACAGCTCTTGTAAATGCCCCTATTCTAGCGTTCCCTGATTATACCACACCCTTCCTTCTCTGCACAGACGCCTCAGGCACTGGACTTGGTGTCGTTTTGATGCAACTCGATGAAGCATCAAGGAAGCGCGTAATAGCGTATGCTAGTCGCACCCTTACAACCGCTGAACGTAACTACAGTGTCACAGATCTCGAAGCGCTAGCGGTAATCTGGTCCTTGAAACATTTCAGAGATATAGTCTATGGTTATCCAGTGCATATCCAAACAGACCACGTTCCACTATGTGATTTGTTCAAGAATCGCAACCTAACAGGTAGGTTAGCTAGATGGTCTATCATCATCCAGGACTTTAATCCCACTTTTCAATATGTACCAGGCAAGCTGAATGTAGTCGCAGACGCACTCTCACGTCACGTAGCAGCAGCTATAACATCACTGCAGCCTGAAGTAACTGAAAATACTACACTAACGTCAGAAGTTGTTCGAAACTTTCAACGCCAAGACCCCATGTGGTCCAAAGTCATTTATTTCCTAGAATCTGGCGATGCCTCGACCTTACCTACTCTGCCAGTATCACTAGATGAGTTCATGCTAGACAATGATCTCTTGTACAGGAAAACACTGCTAACAGGCAAAGATATGCCCAATCGCGAAGTACGCCAACTTGTTGTCCCCACTGCCCTGATACCAAAGATTCTTCATATTGTTCATAATACTCCTCAAGCTTCCCATCCAGGTAAAGACCGATGCTTGCGCCAAGCACGTCTCAAATACTATTGGCCAACCATGCGCCGCGATATCAATGCCCACTGTGACTCTTGCCTCTCCTGCCACCGCCACAAAGGATCAACCGGCTTACCAGCACCTCTCTTACAATACCCAATCCCATCACGACCATGGGAAACTGTCTCAATCGATCTCTTAAAACTACCTCTCACAGAATCTGGCGCTGAGTACTTGTTCGTAGCGGTCGACCACTTCTGCTACTGTGTCCTCGTACCCCTCTCTGACAAGACCGCGAAGAGCGTTGCACGTGCCCTTGTAGATCACGTAATTTGCCCGTTCCGTACCCCTCATACCATTCTTACTGACAACGGTACAGAGTTCAACAATAGCCTTCTCGATGAGATCTGTCGCCACTTTCATATCAGTAAGTGCAATGTCGTGCCTAACCATCCGGCTTCCAATGGCCTTGTAGAACGCCACAACCGAAAAATCTTAGAGTGCCTCAGACATCTAGGCTCCCATAGTTCGTCCTGGGATGACTGGATTCCCCAAGTGGCATCCTCCATCAATAGTTCCATCAATGCATCCATTGCTGAATCTCCCTTCTTCGTCCTCTTTGGCTTTGACAAGGACCTCCCATACTCTCTCTTATCCTCAAAGCCAGAACCCATCTACAACATGGATGATTATGTTAAACTAAAATTGGCCAACTTCCAGACAATCCACCAGTATGTCCAATCCACTTTGGCTTCCTCTCAGGAGGACATGCTGCAGCGCCAACATAAGTCTGCCTCTCCTATCACTATCAGTGTAGGCGATCTTGTCTTTGCTCATTCCCATACGCGTTCCTCTAAGTTGGATGACAAATTTACAGGGCCCCACCGCGTCCTCACTCAACAAGGCAACAAATTTCACCTCCAGGACCTGTCCACTAAGGACACCAGATGGGTCCACGTCGATGACTTAAAGCGAGCACCCCGTGGCCTCGTGTTGGAAGAGTCACTTACACAACCTCCTGCCCCCTCTTCCCCTCCTCCCATCCCTCAGTCTGCCTTGTCTCCACCTATCCCTCAGTCTCCTTCCTCTCCATCTCCACCTGCTCATTCATCAATCAATCACTATTGGTCCAAACTGCGCTCTGCCCATCAACCTCTTCACGACCTCCCCCATTAACTCTACCCTGATTTTCTAGGTACGATGTTAGCGATCTCCCTGCTGGCAGTGGTGACCCTCCTGGGGTCTGGGTCAGGTCAGGACGATGGTGGAGTACGTCCCGGGGCCTTGGTCGGCTCAGGAGGCGAGGTCTCCTTGCGCTACGATCTTGCGCCCCTGGCCGACGTAGCCATTGCCCTACCTGCCTACGCGCACCAGCTCCATGGAATCAGGAACCATCTCACGGCCCTCATGGGGACACACAACCCGAATGAGTATCTCTATAACCTTTTCCTCCCACTCTCCTGGCAGTTGCAATACATAGGTAACAGATTCACTGAGCTCAATGACACTTTTTCCATTCCGACACCCGTGGGTCGTTCTCGTGTGAAACGAGGTCTCTTCGACTTCGGCGGTGAGATTCTGAGTGGCTTGTTTGGCGTTGCTACAGCCCGTGACATTTCTAGCTTCAAATCTGATCTCACTCATTTAGCTTCAGCCCTAGAATCACAACGCCGAGTCCTTAAAATCCAACACACTATGTTACAGAAGCTCACAACCCAACTCAATGAAGTCATGTCCACTCTAAACAATTTCACCGATATCTTACAACGCCACCTTTCAGATCTCAACGTTATCTCTCAGTTCTTCTACCTCAAACTCAACATGGATAATCTCCAACTGGCCGTTGACTCTCTCCTGTCTCAAGTCTCTACCTTGGTTCGTATCCTGGTCGATGCTATCAATGGACGTGTCACTGCCGACTTAGTACCTGTCTCAGCTCTCCGTTCTGTCCTGGAATGGGCTCACTCCACCTTAGGTCTCTCCCCAGTCCCCCCTTACTCCTCCCTTGAATATTATTATACTGTTCTCGAAGCCACTCTTCTCACTACATACGTCGTCGTCCATATTCCTCTCCGTTCTGCCATAACCTTTAACCTTTTCCACATCATTCCCTTCCCTTTCCGCCTCAACAACTCCTTGTTACAGGTATCTGTTCCTTCAGAATATTTCCTCCTCTCCCATGATCCTCTTTCCGTTGCCTTCCTTTCTTCCACAGACCTCCAGCAATGTTCCTCCCTTACTCCGACCTCTCGTCTCTGTGCTGCCCACCTTTTCGCTATCTTCCCTAGCAGTGCTACACCCTGTGAGTCTGCTTTAGTTCGCAACCATTCCATCTACTCGGCCTGTTCTTTTGTCCCAGCTCCTGACCTCCCGGTCCACCATGCTCACCTCAACCATGTCCAGTATTTCTTCTTTTGCTGTTCCCATCTCTGTCACAATCATGTGTCCTGGTTCTTCCGTTCGCTCCGTCCCCACTAGTGGTCTCTACAAAGCACCTGACTATTGTACCGTCAAATCAGAGTCCGTCATCACTTACGCCACTCGCTATCACCAAGCTGTTCGTACACACTCCTATGACATCTTTCAACCAATCGACATGCCTTCAACCCTACCATTTGCCAACATTACCATCACCTCCTCACTTGCGCATGCTCACCTTCCTCAATGACAGTGATTTCATTAT
The DNA here is from genome assembly GCF_032717465.1 of Coenobita brevimanus. Classification (NCBI taxonomy): domain Eukaryota; kingdom Metazoa; phylum Arthropoda; class Malacostraca; order Decapoda; family Coenobitidae; genus Coenobita; species Coenobita brevimanus. The sequence continues at coordinate 59,252,221 of NC_137010.1, read as the reverse complement.
GGATCAATTTTCTCTGGCCTTCAGCCGTTCATCGGTTCATCCAACAGTTGTGTTTCCCCCTGTGGTTATCGCTTTCATAGGTTTTCTACTCATCATCTGTGCAGTGCATTGTTGTGTCAGAAAAATGGAACGTCGACTCCAGGAAATCAGAGTCGCTACAGGCATAGTACGCCCTACACACGACGTAGACACTCCCCGTACTTAGTGCCCTCGCATTCCGTGACTACCATTGCCATCTAACATTTAACCACACTGTGAACAGCACTCTGCCTACTAGAACATGATGGTATTTCTTTCATGCATTACTGAGTGACAGTGTATCCTACAGAAAATACAAAAAAAAAAAAAATGAAGGAAGAACAACAATAGAACTCTCATATCTACTCCTTGTTTATCATGTATCAAACTATTATTGTGTACTTCCCATTATGTTCATATATCCCTTCGACCCTTACTGGATTTGTACCTATTATTCCTTGTATATCTTATATGTATATATCCTTCTAATTCCCTCCCCTCAACATGGCCATGTCTCCCCTACTGCCCCTGTATCATACTTATCCCTTGTACAAACCTCCCCGGTCCTGCCTTACTACTATAATCACCCACCTTTTAACTCCTGGTGTCAGGAGACACCATCTCAGCTACCCGGGGGAGTAGTGTACCCCCTCCACAATATGTCTACCCCCGATGTATATATGTCCCCCCCCCAATGCATACATGCCCCCACTAAACTTGCTAGGTCAGCACCCTTTCCCACGCCTGAAGACGGCGTTATTGCATCAGTTGATATCGGGCAGCCGGGAAGGGTAGACTATTTTACTGTGAGCTTGTAATAAACTCCTCATCTAGCTGTTTGTACACGGAGTTTCTATCACCAAAGTATTGCAAGTTACAATATACAGGAGAGTAGTAAGGCACACTATGGAAAATAATTCGCTATGGATAAGGTGTCAGGGAGCCACCTTAACCGACGAGAATACAGGCCTTAATCCCATCAGTCTGAGCATTATTTCCTTCACTACTGCAGACAGAGTGGCACAAAAAAGAAGATATGGAACGTTGTGGTGGCGCTCTGGATGTGCTGGTGTTTGTAGAGAGAATGGAGAATGCGAGACTGACTAGGAGAGTATGTGAGTGGGGTGAAGGTGGAGGGGCTGTGGGAGAAACCGAGGATGAGATGGAGGGGTCGGGTGGAGAGGTAGATGAGTGAGGAGGGTGTAAACTGGAGAGAAGGAAGCGGGATGGCAAAGGATAGAATGACCTGGAGACGATAGATTTGTAGCCACCCTTTCCTAGATTCAGGTATCTTACTATAATACTCGAAGACAAATTAGAAGAGGCCTGGTCTAAGCTGAATGAAAACGTGTGGGTGATAAGAAGATACCGATGCCGAGAAACGTTTGTATATAGAAAGGATTAATGGGGGCCTTCTAACAAATTTACAGATAACGAATAACGTTTGCATATAGATGGGATTAATAGAGACTTTCTGGTCGATATACCGACACTGAAAAACGCTTGCATATAGAAGGGGTTAATGGAGACTTTCTAACCACGTATTCAGCGTAGGTCAGACGGGTTCACCTGACAGCACCCCTCCACCTCGCTCTCTTCTGCCCAGCGAGAATAAAACGGAAAAGACGTGATCCTATCGTATCTGGGAGTCCGGGGAGGTGCCAGATTCAGTCACGTTGTTACTACACGTGCGAATTTCCCGCTACTGAGTGAAATCTTCCCGGGTTAATGCCTTGAATCCCGGTGATGTCCATTCTTTTTTTTAAGTTTATTCTTGTTATTATAGTCTGTTTGTTTTCATCTGACGGAACCAGACCACTCCCACAAAGAGAATGCTAAGTCGTGGTTGCGTGAAATTCAGTGGGCCTCAGTTAAGAGATAGAAATGAGTCTCCTTGGTTACTAGTCAAATCTGCTCCCCAGCACGAATGCACAAAAAAATACCCCGCCGAATTGAAAGGGTTAAATTTGTTATCACGGAAAAGGAAAAAAAAAGTTTATAAGAGATAGTTTTCCACCGTTTAGCCGCAGTTCCTTCTTCTATGCTTAAAAAAAAAAAAAAAAAAATTATCCCTCGGCTGAATAAAATCGTCTGGCGTTGGTCATAGAAACTGATTAACTCCTTCAGTCCGATGACACAGTTTTATTTTAATTCTGTCTGTCTATTTCTGTCTCTCTGTCTCTCTGTCTCTGTCTGTCTGTCTCTCTCTCTCTCTCAAGACGATTTTAAACTTGGAAAAGACCCTTAGTGGCGAAGGGGTTAATGAAGGCTAGATATAACCCCTCCAGTTCGACAAATCCCCTTTAAGCTGGATAAAATCGTCTGGAGATTGTACGAATAAGATTACAGTACTCGTAGTGAAAGGGTTGTGTACCACGTTAGCCACACCGCACACCCTCACTCCTCGAATTCTAGGACAGTGAATGAAACGAGGTACACTTAAGAGACATAAAAGTTCTGCCTGGTATTCTGCTGCTCCCACTTAACACTTAGAGAGAGAGAGAGAGAGAGAGAGAGAGAGAGAGAGAGGGTGTGTGTGGGGGGGAAATCCGTCACTTTCCTGTATTGTATCAGAGGGAATGATTGGGGGGAGAAGCATACGAAGCCTCTCCCAGCTTAGGAATATTAGGCAACAGAGGGAAGTAAAAAGCAGAAGAGATGAGGTGAAATATTGGGTGAAGTTTTTGTCTGGCTGTATAGTACTGTTACACAACTACACTTACACACACACACACACACACACACACACACACACACACACACACACACACACACACACCTCAACCCCAGTGCCCTTTTATGCTCAGTGACCCGTACTTAGGCTATGGTGTCATGTGTTTACTTCTTTCCAGAGCTGAAAATATTGTCTGAGTATTAACCCTCTTATTCCCTGACATTTTGTTATTCTAGCTATTTCCAGACGATTTGATTTAGTTAAGAGGGTCTGCTTGAAGTGGCAGGTCTTGATATAACCCTTCTGAAAGCCACGACATGCCATGACCGGCACAACAGCTGAGAAGAGAAAAAATAATGATGCTCTGTTCTTGTCTAGCGGAAAAGCTTTGGGTGTTTCTCGGCTATACTTGGCTCTATGGGAAAAGAGAGAGAGAGAGAGAGAGAGAGAGAGAGAGAGAGAGAGAGAGAGAGAGAGAGAGAGAGGGAGGGAGGGGGAGAGAGAGAGAGAGAGAGAGTTCAATAGCTGGAAAGGAGACAATGCTTTGGTGTTCCTCAAAGCAGGGCAATTTTACAAGCCATACTGGGCAAGAGTTTTACTTATTGATACCAAATTTTAGCTGAAGTATTGTGTTCTCACTCGATTCGCCCACTTAAGAAAAGTATCCTATCCTTGTGTGTGTGTGTGTGTGTGTGTGTGTGTGTGTGAGAGAGAGAGAGAGAGAGAGAGAGAGAGAGAGAGAGAGAGAGAGAGAGAGAGAGAGAGAGTACGAGGATGCAGACAGAAATAGGAACACAACACATCCAGTCACTTAAACCTCAGACAGAGTACCAAGTGGAAGGGACTGAAGTTTTAGGCCACATTACAAAACAGACCAAAGCAATGTACAGGAAAAAGCACCACTGGGCCAGAAAAACAATATACGAAAAACAATGGGGCCTTAAAATCAAAAGACAACAAGGAGGGCAGGAGATCAGGCTGTGTTGATTGTCTTGATCGTCTCCTCTATCTGACAGAGCGTTGGACACTACGGCAGTCATTTCTGGTCATTGTCTTTTGTTTTGACCGTAACAGTGGGCCAAAACAATAGAAAAAACAACAGAGGATTATAAACAGGAGGCAGGAAGGAGGGCGGGAGGGAGGGCTGTTATGTACTGCCTCTTCCATTCAACACAACACTAGCAGTTGGACCTAATTATCTACGGGAGGATTCTCTCTCTCTCTCTCTCTCTCTCTCTTGTTTTTTGTCTGTACTACATTAGAAGGACGCATCGTGCCGATTGTGTACCCAATTTTTTAACACGCGAGAGAGAGAGAGAGAGAGAGAGAGAGAGAGAGAGAGAGAGAGAGAGAGAGAGAGAGAGAGAGAGAGAGAAAGTGTAAATTTTTCCCTGTAGTACACATCTCAGACACTCCTAAATAAACACACACACAAACACACGAACTTATGTACACAGAACAGGCGAAACTTGGAATGTGACATCCGTAGACTTTCAGGCAGCAAAATTTCTTAGCGAGTTTATAGCCGATAGAAAGTTAGGTTAGGTCACTTTGGGCAGGGTTTGGTCTGATTAGGTAATTTTTGGTTGGGTTGGGTTCAGTTCCACTAAATATAGACGGATTAGGTTAAATTGCTTTAGAATACGTTGGTTTTGATAGGTTTTGGGTTGGGTTTTATTTGGCTGGGTTAGGCTGGGTTAGGTTCGGTTGGATTAGGTCATTTTAGGCTTGACTGGTTGGGTTAGGTCGGGTATGGTATGGTTAAGTGAGACTGGGTAGGATTAGGTATGGTTAGATGCGGTTAGGCTGCGTCAGAATTGGTTAGGTTAGGTATTGGGAGGTTACGTGAGATTGTTAGGTTAAATACAATTAGACTGGGTTAGGTGAGGTTAAGTTAGATTAAGTTGGGTTAACTTGGGTTGGATTAGGTCATTCGAGGTTAGGTTGGGTTCAATTCAAGCAAATATTGATAGGTTATTGGAGACTGGGCTAAAATAAATTGGTTTATGCATTGCGGTCTTCTGTTGGTCGGTCCTTCCAAAGTCAAACATCACAGGAGGTGGGCGTGGTTTTGTGTGTGTGTGTGTGTGTGTGTGTGTGTGTGTGTGTGTGTGTGTGTGCTCGCTTCGTGTTTCGTCTATTTTATATATTTTATGTGTGCCTTGTGTGACTGAAACTTTGTTTTTACGTTTGCCTTCTCGTGTGACTGAAAGTGGACTGCTTAAGAACAGCGTCCTTTATAGTTACGATTGCCTCTTCCTCAGTGTAGCATATGTTTTTAGTTTATTTAGCTCTCTCTGGACGATTGTATAAGAGCTTCGTGGAAAATACTAGAACTAGAAAGATGGCAGTAGATACAGCCTTGTGTACCAGATATCCTGCCCAAGTTTCATTAGCAGATATCTTGCCCAAGTTGAATAAAGTCGTCGGAAGTAAGAATAAGCTTGAAGATACGGTGCTGTACACCTTGCACGAGAGGGCGTGGTTTTGTGTGTGTGTGTGTGTGTGTGTGTGTGTGTGTGTGTGTGTGTTTAGAAGATGTCCTGTATGTTAACAATGTATATAGTCCTTGTGTGTGTGCGTGTGTGTGTGTGTTTGTGTGTGTCAGTTTATGGTGCTTGTGTGGTAGGGGTGACTGTGTGTATAACACTGTGTATGTATGTATGTGTGTACCTGCATTTGTGTGTGTTTGCGTATGTACATGCGTGTGTGTATGTGTGTGCTTTTTCCCTGCATTTAGTGTGTGGCCTTATGTATGTAAACTGAAATGAGGCCCAATGACATGCCAGTACCCTGTTGTTTGCTATGTAAATTCCACATCCCGACTACTTGTGTTCAGCATGCTGTATGAGTGTGTATGAAGGTGTATGAGAGTGCTGGAGTGTGTTTGAGGGTGACTATGTGTGTATGAAGGTGTATATGAGAGTGTATGTGTGTGTGTGAGTGTGTATAAGTGTGTATGAGAATATTAGGGTGCTGGAGTTTGTGTAAGGGTTTCTATGTGAGTGCTGGAGTGTGTTTGAGGGTGTATATGTGTTTATATTAGGGTGCTGGAGTGCTTGTGAGGGTGTATGAATGTATGTGAGTGTATCTGAGTGTAAATTTATTGTCTGTATATGAGAGTTTGGGTGTATATGAGGGTGCATTTTAGTGTATGAATATATATGAGATTATATCATGTGAGTGTATGAGTGTATATGACGCCACTTCGGAGCCACAAAGGAGAATATACCAACAGTGAGTGTGTTATATTCTTTTCACTCGAACTTGGCCTAAAATTGATATCTTTCCCATCTAGTCATATAGACGTGCTGTGGAAAGTATGCAGAGCCGCAGCAATATCTTTTTTCTGCTACGGAGCTGTATGAAATAAACTACACTAGGACTAGACTCTAGGCCAAGTTAAGGTGAAAAGACTATGGTGTACCCTCGGTTAAGATAGGCTACACTGGACCCCTTCAGTGTCAGTGCATCCAGTCATGTCCTTCGCCTCTCACTGGTCCCCCACATGTGAGATTTGGGATTCTTTAATGTGTGGACAGTGTGTAACATTGTCTCCCCTAAAAGTAAGACTTGGCACCACCTTACCCTTTCCCCCAATTAAGACTTGCCCCACCTTGGCGCCCCCCCCCAAAAAAAAAAGTAGGGCTTAGTTCCGCCTTGACCCCCCACTTTCTCTTCATTCATCGAGACCTAGCTACACCACGAGAGACAAACAAAGCATATGAGATGACAAGGCCTCTCTCGTTATCATCATCTCGGGTAGAGGTTGGTACTAAGCAAGGTGTCCTAATAGGTAGTCATTATTCTCTCTCTCTCTCTCTCTCTCTCTCTCTCTCTCTCTCTCTCTCTCAAACTGTTTAAAACTGCCAGATCATTACAAAAACTCTAAAAGTAAAGATATTAATGTGATATAAAGTGCAGATAGCTCACAAAGCCTCCCCACCAGCTTAAAACTCTTGTCGCATTCGGCTAAGCTCTAATCGTTGAAGAGAGAGAAGAATGAGCTGCAGTAAGCTTGAGAATGTCACTCCACGGTACTCTAGGAGGATTGTTGTCTGCCTGAGATAATCTTGACGCTAGTATGGGTTGGAACAGAGAGAGTCTTTTGTTATTTCGTGCACAGTTTTGCAGCTTGGCACACACAAGGTACATACGAACATAGGCTGCTTTTGTTAGTTCTGTCTTTGGTATTGTTATTGTTGTTGTGATTGTCTTTGTTACTCTAAATGCAGATAGTGTAGTTGTTGTTGATGTTGCTATTACAATTTAATTTGCCAAAACTAGGGACTTTTCAAACTGGAGAGGATAAACGTAGCCCTCATTAACCTCTTGACTGATAGAATTAGATACAGCTTTCATTAACTTCTTCACTGATATAGATCTTTTCATACTAGAGAGGATAAACACAGCCTTCATTAAACTCTTGTCTTGATTTTTTTTTTAAGTTAAGAGATGTTACGTGCAGCCTTCATTAACCTTTTCACCAACAGAGGTCATTTCCAAACTAGAGAGGAAGTGCAGCTTTCATTAACCTCTTGACTGATAGAGATTTTTTACTTTTAAATTAGCAGAGGTTAGATACAGCCTTCATTAATATCCTCACTGAAAGGAGTTCTTTCTAAAATTAAAAGAAATGATCTGGTGGTGACTAGACTGATACAAAAAAAAGTCTGTCATTGTAATCAAGTGGTTAAATATATCATGGTCAGTGGTTTCAGTGCCATAGCTGTTGTATGTTACCTGAACTGCATCCAGTCGTATGGTGTTGGCTGGAATGAAATATAAAATACCGGTAATTAATTCTGAGCCAGAGTGACAAAGTGTTTATTGATATTAGTTTTATTTACGTATTTATTTATTTAGTAATTATATTTCGCATTGCTCCTCTGGATTTCTCTTATACCAAGAAAAGTTGAATCAGGTGACATTCTTTTTTTTGGATCCATATGCACGGTTTTATGCAGCTTAGGAAAGGCTACTCCTATTGAATAGGCTATTTCATACTTTATCAGATCAAAAAGTCTCTGCTAAGTTGCATAAAATCATCTTAGGTTAGCAGTGATAAAATACAAAATACGTCTCTGAAGGGTTAAGGTAATCCAGAGTGCATGTCATGGAGTCATTATAGCGTCTCATCTCTCTCTCTCTCTCTCTCTCTCTAACCTGACAATGATCACCCATCCCCCTCTCAGCCCAGCTGATAGCCAAGAGTTTTAGTCAGATTGGAAGGTCGATCTGACCAGCAACCAAGGAGACTCATTCCTACCCCATAGCTAAGTTGCATCGAACTTACAGAACTACGACTTAGTATTCATGTCGTGAGAGTGGTCCCGTCCAGTCCGGTCCCGTCAGGTGAAAACAAAATTATTATAGTTAGAAGTCCTAAAATGTATCGCATCAGGAAAAAAATATCGTACCCCAAGCCTTTGAGGCCAGGGGTGTCTCTCATTTCATGCTTGCCCTTTCCTAACGATTTCCTTCAGCCTAAGACAGATTTTCCGAACTGGAAGGGTTAGAATAAGCATTGATAAACCCCTTCAATGCGAGTGGTCTTTCTCAAGTTGAAATAAAATCGTCTATAGTCCCTTCATCTTAACTTGAACTAGATTTTCATCCTTTCTCAGCTTTTTCACGTAGCTCATTGGCAGAAAAAGACAAAGTTATGGGTCTACATTCTTTCTATGGCACTTCTTCCTGACTAGCACCATATTCCAGTGTTAATATATTGTTATAACTAAGCATTCTAGGTGCAAAGAAGACAATTTTATGCCAAGTTAAAGTAAAATTTGTATAGCAGAAGCAAGAGCAAAGTATCTAAAATGTCACTTGGATGAAATTAAATCATCTGGTTGCATAAAGAATGAACTTATCAAGAAGGTCACCCAGACACGAAGAGCCAAACTCAGCTGCACTCGACTCCAGACGCGACGATCAGGTGGTCACTGTAATTTGCAGCTTGATAAAGACCCCAAAGGATGGCTCATGTACTTCTCTTTCTGTTGCCGTGTGTGTGTGTGTGTGTAATTCACCGGGTCGGTCAGGATCACTTGATGGTCGTGATCGTCAGCTTTTACCCTCCCGGAAGGGAGCTGAGAGCTCATATAGTCCGATCTAAGGGCAAGGCTGTGACCTTCACACACGCACACACCCGTCCCCTTGCTCAAGGGGGACAGTAACCACCCACTTCGTCAGTGAAACTTTTTCGCAACCTGAGCGAGGCGCGAACTCCCGTCCACCAGTTGGCAAGCGGGAACGTTACCGCTGCACCAGCGAGTGTGTGTGTGTGTGTGTGTGTGTGTGTGTGTGTGTGTGTGTGTGTGTGTGTGTGTGTGTGTGTGCGTGCGTTTGTGCGCTTTGTCTCATGTACGAGTATAATCAGATTCAGAAATTCTTGATGTTTGGACTATGACCCTTTGTGGACACAGAGAGACTGCTTAGCTAACACCATAGTCTAACCATTTTAAGAAGTTATATCATGCCATTCTCCTACATGTACTATACCATACAGAAACTTACAACTGTTCTTCTTATATCCCCCCATCATGTACCACCCGCTGTACCACGGACTTGTGAAATCAGCTGCAACCTCCCTTTTCTTGCATCACAACCGTATTCTTATTTTTTCCTCATTTCCTTTTAATTCAGGTTCTCATTTAATTCACTTTCACATAATGTAATCCTTCAGTTTCTTCTCTGTCGTTAGCCTCATCAACTCACCATATACTTTTGTCTTTTTTCTCCTTCCCTGTTTAGTCTTTGTTTTTCATATCAGTCCCTTAAATATCACTTGCCCCTTCTGTTTTTCTTTTCGCTCTCTGTTGACTCTTCGCATCTCCTACTCTTCTCTTGACTTTCACTTACCTCTCTTATTTTGTTTTTCTCGTTCTCGGCTTTCTTCATTTTTCATACACTTCCCTCTCTCTCCTCCTTACCCTTCTTCTTCGTCGTTTCTTTCCTTTAGTACTGCAATTTGCCTCCATTCTATCCCCTTTCCCATAAACCAAGTCTCTTTTCGTAGACCAGTATTCTAAGTAACATAGACTGCTTCGTAACACATATTCTTTAGCGATTTATTTTGCATGTCACACTTTAGCAATCTCTTCTATACTGCTTATGTACTTTCAGTGTCGACATACCTGGAATCAATAACATACAAGGAGATATCGAGGTTTATTGCGCAAAATGAATGTCTAAAGAAGAGGTGTCACGAAATATCAAAAGCCACTTATATACGGACCTAAATTCCCATCTCTCATGTCTCGTACACACATCTTTACCTAATCCTACACTTCATCTCACCCTCGCCTCCCTTTCCACTCTTTTTTCTCATTCCTACTTAATCTCTCCATCCTTTCCCCTCATTCCCTTTTTACTCTTTGCTCTCAGTTTCTCATAGCGCCCCCTCCCCTTTATTTTACCACTCCACCTTCCTTCCCATTCACTATTTCGCTCGCTTTCGTCACCCTTACATCCACACTTTCTCACCACCCCATCTCTCACACAATCTTTCAGGCTCCATCTTCATCTCAGTGCTTCAAATCTTTTCACTCAGCTTCATCTTTCACTCCATCTCCTCCCTCACCCTCACATCTACTCTCGACCCTCTCCTTCACCCTCACCCCTTCACCCCACCCTTTTCCCATTCCTTCCCTCACTCGATCTTTCTGTCATCTGCTTCATCTCATCCATCACCTTCATCTTCTCCGTCACCCTCACCCCATTTCTCTATTTCGTCCCTCACCACCATCTTTCCCGTTTCTTGCCTCACTCCATCCGTTCTCATCCTCTCCCTGGCTCTCACTTTTCGCTCTGTCTCCTGCCTCACCCAATATCCTCATTCATCCTCTAACCCTTATCTCTCTGTCCACACTGTCACCCTCATCCCTTCTCCCCGCCCTATCCATCACATTGTCCTGCTCCCCCTACTGCTCATCTTTTCTTTCACGCCTATTTATCTCTACGTCACCTCCTTCATTTAGTCTCCTCTTTCACCTCCACCCCTCCTCCCAATCCCCTCCATCACCCTCACTCCATCACCTCGCCCCCAACATCACCCACATTTCCCTCTCACCCAACTCCTTTCTTCTCCCTTAGTCTCTACCCCTCCATCACCCAGACACACCCTTAACCTTACCCCCTACATCTCCCCACCCCCTCTCCTCACTACCCTCTTTATCATCTACACGCATTCACCCCACCACCTACATCACCCATACCCACCCGCAACTCCACTCCCTCCGTCTCCCTCATCTCTCGTCTCCCCTCTGTCATCCTCCCTTCTTCATCCCACACCTTACATTACCCTACTCCACCTCAGTCCCTGGATCACCCCACCTCCCGACCCACACCACTCACCCAGCAACCGATTTAATAATACCAGGGTGTCACTTGGCGTCCCCCTCTGTAGCCCATCAGACATACGGACTCCACATCACGTCACAGGCACACAGGCACGGGGTCTTTATTTTTTTCTTTTTTACACTTTCACTGAGGTCCTCTCTTAGTCGCACAGAAGGCTTCGTAGCATTTCTTCCTAAGCCATTTGTTTTGCATATCATCACCCTCATAAAGAAACTGCCTAAGTCATTTTTCGGCGATTTCTGGATTTTGCCTAAATCAGTTCTTCATCACGTGGCGCACCTATTGGTATAGCTGCCTTTGCCAGGTCAAGGGTGTGAGTGGTCTAAAATGCGCCTCAAGTTTCTGCCTAAGTCACTAATAATTAAGAAAATGAGACAGCCTTTTTTCGATTTCCCGAAAAGTAGAAACAATGACTGAGGCAGGTTGTTTATGAGGGTGACAATATTACACCTGGACAGTCGCTTCTGCTCTGTTGACTTCAGTTTAATATCGATATACTTTGCATCAGCGACATACAAAAGAATACCGAGGTTTAAGGTGCAGAACAAATCGCTTAGTAAATGGTGCCACGAAGCTTACAGTGCCACTTAGAATATAACTCTGACTTGGGTATTGAGGAGGGACGCCTTCATGTGGTGGTACTGATAACGAAGGATGGTTCTCCTACCTGGTTATACAAACTTCTCTCAGTTCCCTCCCTATCCTTAGCAAAGAGGATGTTGAACTGTCAGGGAATAACAACTTCAGCGTGCAGTTCATCCTGTTAACGAATCAGATGAATCTGGGCTGCTGCCACTACTAATGCTATTATTACTACTACTACTACTGCTACTACTACTACTACTACTGCTACTACTACTACTGCTACTACTACTACTACTACTACTACTACTGCTACTGTTACTACTACCATCTCGATTAACCTTTTTTTTTATGTGTGTGTGTGTGTGTTTGTGTGTGTGTGTGTGTGTGTGTGTGTGATGGGAGGGGAAGAGAGAGAGGCTGTCCATCCATCCATCCATCCATCATCCAATCCTACGTTGCCCCATGAGGAGCATAGGAGCCCGGGGCTAGGCAGTTGGTGCTGACATTTAAGATGAGAGTGACCAACCTCACTCATCCCTGAGTGGCATTACGTGAGCAATAAACCCCAACCATCCCTTGGATATAAACCTTCACCGGCTCAATCCGATTGAAGCACAATAATTACCCACTAAACCACCAGGCTGTCAAATTTAGTAATTGGTGTTATAGTAGTTTTCGGATAGTCACTCCCCTCGATTAGGCTAGCTAGGTTAGATTAGTCAGTAAGTGAAATTAGCTTGTTTAAGGTGGTTTGCTAAGGTTATGTTAGATTAATTAAAAAAAAAAAAAGGCAGCCTTAACTATCCGGTGTTCCAGATTACCTAAGCAGTTTTGGTCCTGTCACTGAAATTGAGTGGAAGGAGATTTAAGCAAGTGTCTAATTTTTACCGTCATGATAATGATTACTGGATTCAATTACCATGCATCCCACATTATAAAATGCTGTCAGATACGATACAGAGAAGCAGCAGGGTACGTTCAAGCTTCTCCAGGTGCTTCAAAAATTATAATCATTCATCTTTCACCTATTTCTTCTCCTCAGGACAGCCTATTCCTTCGCATTTTCAGTTTGGGTAATAAAACCGTACTATGACAGGCAAGGAAAAGACCCAAAAGCATCCTCCTAGACAATGACATGCAACGGTCCATTTACATATCCAGGTCCTTACTTCAGTTGTCGTAGGAAAAGACTGGGGTGAATGAGATCCTACCCACACGGTCTTTCATCTTTATCACGAACTTCTTTCAAACCCGTTCGCTTGCTACCATTCCTAGAAGAGGTTAGTGAAGTTATAAGAGTAAATTATCAATGACATATATGTCGACGGAACAGGCAGTAGAGTGAGAGATGTAAGGAAGGTAAGAGAGACAGACAGACAGACAGAGACAGAGAGAGAGAGAGAGACGAAAAAATATAGCTAATAACAGAGCAAGAAAAGTAGAAGCAGGAACTACACTGCATGGCTCTACATAACCGTTATCCTGTAATTAAAAAAAAAAAACTGATTTGTAAAGATTGCTCTTATCTGTGTAATCAGTGCTCAAATTAACTTAGAAATAAGTATCCAAGGAAAAGTGGTCAGTTATCATTATTCTGGGAAGGTATTAAGACAAAAGATAAAGAGAGATAAAGAGTATGCATTTAGAGGACAGAGTTGACCAGTTTGGCAATAAAGCAGACAAATATCAACGGACTTCGTAATCATCATCATCATCATCATCATCATCATAATCACCACCACCACAATCAACTCTAATTCACTGTTTGCCATTACCTTGAGTGGGGTGTGCAGAATCACGAAACAGAAAGGAAAGAATATTACATTTATAGAACCAATCATCCGTGCCGTGTAATATGTCACCCATACATTTCCTCACCATTCAAGTGTTCTCTTTTTTTTTATGCCATTGTTACTGATATTTTTTGTGATCACTTTTGACGTCGCCACAGTGATAGCAGTATAATCGAAGAACTGCACATCCTAGGTATTTTTGATATTATTTCTTTCTCTTTATAACTGCAAGGAACTTAACATTATTTATACTATACGCTGATCTACGTTTCTTGGCTGTTACCCACACATCAGAAAGTCAAACAGCAGAGGGATAATGTCAACGGATAGCCACACAGCTTAGTATATTTCACTGACCTGGTCTGAAACTTCTCTCTATCGTGATTGCTGTGTTGTAAGTGGAGATTAAGAGTACAGAGGAATGCTAGTCACGAAGAGGTGCTGTTTAAAAGGATGTAGAGCCATAGCAGTTTTTCCGTTACTGAGCTGCCTGAACAAAGCTGTAAAGGGAAGAAAATCTGGGTCAGCTTAAGGTGAAAGAACAATAGCATGCTCATCACAGCCTTTGAATATTCACCCTTTCAGCTCCAGAACTTACCTTCCTTCCCTGCAAACATTTAACTGTCGCAGGTAAGCTATCTTTTTGTAGGACGAGTAAGAGTCATTGGAAGCATCTGTACTTTCCTGTTCTTATCCATACTGCAAAAACTAACCCAACTTACAACACAGAGCTGATGGTAAGAGTCTGTGAATCTACCAGAAGACGTGTTGCGCTTTCTACCTACCTTGGGAGAAAAACTTTCAGATAAAAACATAAAGCTTGCCATACGACATTGACAGACAATGGGACAGATATACCAAGGGGGAAGAGTGTAATTATAACCACAAGCATTTACCCTCAATTTAAATGAGCTTCTCTTGCAGTAAAATTCATCTTGGGTGAAACACACACACACACACACACACACACACACACACACACACACACACACACACACACACACACACACACACAACTGGTGGACGGGAGTTCGCGCCTCAGCTCAGGTTGGTGAAAAGTTTCACTGACGAAGTGGGTGGTTACTGTCCCCCTTGAGCAAGGGGACGGGTGTGTGCGTGTGTGAAGGTCACAGCCTTGCCCTTAGATCGGACTATATGAGCTCTCAGCTCCCTTCCGGGAGGGTAAAAAGCTGACGATCACGACCATCAAGTGATCCTGACCGACCCGGTGAATTACACACACACACACACATGCACGTAGCCAGTCTAGCATTCACACACAGCCACATGTCCACACACCCAGCCCCCCCCCCCCACACACACACACAGCCAAGTCGCCACGAAGTTTCCAAAGTCACATGCAGTGGAATATGACACACAAGACCCTGGTTGTGTTATGATTTTTAACCAAAAGAATCCTAATCATATTTTTCTTTCTAAATCTTAATATCTCAAGATTCTATTTAACCTACGAAAGATCTGTGGCAATGAAGGTTAACTAAGATATTAATCCTTTCGAAGGGGTGACGAGCGGCCAGTAACAGGAGCAGCCAACAGAGAGCTATGTGGCATTTCTTTACTGCAGTGTGTCACCATATCCCGCCCCACACCACCACACATCCCCGCCAGTCCCTCTCTACTCACCAGTCTTCGAAACGACCTAACATTATCTTTCCAAAGCCACGAAGTGTAGATGTTGATACAAATAAACGTGAAATACAATTATGTCTGAGTTTCTCTCCTAACCTGAACATGTCATCAAACAAATAACTGGTATCTTGTGTAATTACCCTTTTTTAATATGAACAGGCTTAAATATTAGACGTAAATAACAAGCATAATTAAGTAAGCATTCTGTGAAAATGCTCTGAGTACATAATGGGTTAATTAAGGACGCCAGAATTTAAGAACAAACCAAAGAAAAGCCAGCGAACTCAGGCATGACCAAAAGCACCCCATATGGCCTCCCTAGCATTGGAGTACTGGATATGTTGGTACTCCACTATCTGTGTTAGTCATGGAGGCTCAGTAGTACCCTTAAGACAAACTACTATATGAAAATCTGGTTGGAAAACTTTGAAAGCTTAGACGTGCAGAGATACCAAGAGCTGAGATAATGCTCAAAATGTCGTCTCTTGAATTAAAAGGAACCGATCAAGTCAGACACTGCTCACATGTCGTAACTCTACCGGACATTTCTAGCCTGAAGGTTCCATACTATTCGTCAATGAAGGCTGGAATGCTGATCTCTCAAACTAGTGCTACTACTACTACTACTAACAGCCAACTCCCAGCCCAAAAGCAGTCAAGATAGAGAGTTCCCACACCCAACATCACTTCAAAATCTCTTTACCCAAAATCTCGTGGCCAATGACGTGCAAGATTTTCGCATGATAATCTGTACGTAGAGCGAATAACATGCTAGTTTATGGAATACAGGAGTCTGCCACAACTCTCCATTTGGGGAAAGAATGGTTAAAGGAAAAAACGTAGACAGAGGCCAGTGGGAGAAGGCTGTGGTATTAGACTAATGGGGGTACTGTTGATATTTTCACTGCCTTTTTTTCTCATATACAGAGTGAAACTAAAGCTTTATTAATCCTCAGATACGCACATCATTGTTAACTGACGTGATCTGGTACGAGTATGGCTGAAAACAAAATATGTAATCAGAAATGCGACCAGAAAAAAAAAAAATCGTTGTTTCTGCTACTAGTGGATGTTATTACAGTCAACCGAGAAAGCCCGATGAAGGTATGTGTTTGGCCAGGTTTATATATCTATCTATCAGTCTGTCTACCTGACCGCTTGCCTCTCTGCCTTCTCTGCCTCCCTGCCTGCCAGCCTGTCTGTTAGCAAGATTATAAGGAAAAGTCAGCAGATTATCTTATTTCTTTATTTAGATATTGAATTTATCATTCTAAACAAACCCTTACGAACTCGGGAACGTTGTCGCTGGAATCCAAGCAGGAGGAGTCAGCGGACAGTGACTAATTTTTCGCAGTTACCCATCCATTTTACTGCTTTCTCTGAATAGGAAGCCCACCCCGACTTAATCAGTGGTGTCACAAAAGGTGCGCGGGGAAGTCAAGCGAGCAGATCATCTCTGTCATTAGATTTTGAGTTAGGTTAGGATGAAGTAATTTTTTTTTTAATAGCATTCAGTAAAAGGTCAGGGGTACAAGACAAAGATAAAGGTTCAGTCAGCCGTCATGTCCGAGCGAGAGGCTCATCAATTTCGAAGCATTGTGATGAGCAAGTAATAAACAGTAGCTCAGAGATAGACTCCGTGGAGAGAGTGCATCAGTACGTCACGTCTACACGATTATTTGATTTTCTGTTACAATACTCTAGAATCACAGGTGTTTATTGATAAAGTGGACTGGCGTTTGAATCGACTGTGAGGCACGAGAGTTGTTGGCGTCACTTCATAAGCTGGTGGATAGATTTTGCTGGATTTTCTCGCCA
Source organism: Coenobita brevimanus (assembly GCF_032717465.1). NCBI lineage: Eukaryota > Metazoa > Arthropoda > Malacostraca > Decapoda > Coenobitidae > Coenobita > Coenobita brevimanus. The sequence continues at coordinate 59,235,319 of NC_137010.1, read as the reverse complement.
TTGCCCTCCTGCCTGTGATCTCGCCTTGTTCCCGCTGCACCCTCCAAAGGTATGCTGTTTGGCTCTTTCTATACTCGCGGCTCACGACCCTGAGGTTGTTGTTATTATCGTACCCTGGCAACTTACCAATCAATAGCGCGACCGATTTCGTATCATATTATGCACGAATCAATATAATAAGCACGAATATATTATACACGAATATTATTATACACGAACATATTATACACGAATCACATGCGTCTCATATAATATCAACCTCAGAGGCGTGCGCCACGACTATAATTCTGTACTCGTTTTACTCTAACTTGGCTCAAATTTTCCATCCCTCCAACCTGAATGCTGAGTTGTAGCAATAGAGTAATGCTAGAAAACGTAAGTCACAAAAAAGTGGTATGGAAAGGAAGCCGTAGCGTTGTCCGTCTCTTCCAATGATCCATGTGAAGTAAGCTGCAAAAGGACGAAAATTTGGGCCACTTAACAATGAAAAAATAATATACTACGTGTTACAATGATAATCTAGGACGTTGTGGACAGTTGAGAAGTTTGCGGTTTGCAATAGAGGGACAGGAAGACAGAGAGACAGACAGGCAGAAGACAGACAGATACAAGGCAAGGAGACACAAAGGGGAGACGAAGCGTGACATTATTATTAGTGTAGATGACTACAGAGCACATTGCATTTGTGCCCTAACTTTAAAAGCATGTCTTCTCATGCAGAGGTTCTTTGACGAGTAGTGAACTAAGAGACAGACACACACACACACACACACACACACACACACACACACACACACACACACACACACACACACACACACACACACACACACACACACACACACACACACACACACAGATAGATAGATAGATGGATAGTTTACTGACCACAGCTTACAATATATTCTCATATACACAATCACAAAAACATATATGTATATAATTTGTACAAAAGATTATAACAAATTCACAATACTAAACAGCCATAGTCCACAGAATAATTCATCAAAATACAGCCAAAAGACTTACCGGTATCTAAACAATTACAATAACAAAACAAATGATGAATCAGCTGACAAACGTTAATGATACACCATTAAGATATCATGAATTACTTTGCATGTTTTTTCAAGAGTAAAAGCTTCTCCGAAAAGATCCGCTATTCTCCTAAAATTATATTGTTCTCTGATATCCTCTGTTAAAGGGCACACCTCTACCACATGTCTCTCTGTTTGAATAAGACCACAGATACATAATCTCTCCTCAATGGGAAGACTACCGCGCCCCCTCCTGTTCCACCTACCAGTCTCCACCGCCAAGCTATGGCCACACACACAGAATCTTGTGAATGACATACGATGTGACTCGCTGACCAAGTGTTTTGTTTTATATATATCATGTAATACAAAGTCAGGATTAATTTCCCTATAAACACGACACCTAGATGTAACTGAGTCTGTAATCATATTGCGAACATTAACAATTAAGGAAGATTTGCCGGAGACTTCATTCTGAATGAACTCCTTAACAATTTTCCCTGTGCGCGTCCTTGCGTCAGTGGTAATTCTGATGGCAAGTGACAGCGGATCGTCATGCATAACAGATCTCTCTAACCACATTCTATGATAAAACTTGTGTTGGGACCACTTAATAAAGTCCTGAGGTGTCGGATAGCCCGCCTCAGCATAGCACACAAGGTTGGATGTCGACCTTCTCACTCCCAACAATTGTTTCAATGCCCAGTTGTAAAGTTTAATGACGGGTTTAACGTCACCACCAACCCATGACTCACAACCGTACATTAGGGATGAGATCAAAGCTGCATCAAACACTCTCCTTTTTACAATAAACGGGACATCATTATTCTTATTTACAAAAGACACATATTTCAAAACATGACATAGCTTGTTTTTTGCATGCAGCTGAACGGCTGAGGACACGGAGCCATCACTCGTGAAGGGTGAACCTAAGTACACGTAACTAGAACATTGCTCAATAACCATGTCCCCCACGTAGATCGGCTCCGCGTCCCCATCCTCGCCATTTATCACAAAAAATTTAGTCTTACTACTGTTTATCATCATCCCATAATCTTGACAGTATTGGTATGTTATCTCTAGTTTCCGTATCATGCTATCTCTGCTTGTTGAAAGCAACACAGTATCGTCCATCATGACTAGGATGTGTAACCATTGTAGATATCCTTCTGGGTGACATTTCTCCTTCATTACCTTTATCAGTTCATTGACAAAGAGTACAAATAAGAGGCATGAGGTCGGAGATCCTTGCCTAACACCTACTGTAGCAGTCATGACGGCAGCGCCCACAATACTCTCCGTTACCCGGTACATCGCTGCTATTGCTGCTAGCATCACCACGCCACAACCTAACCTCTTTAGAACTGAAAACAACTTTCGTCTCGGAACTAAATCATACGCCTTAGAAAAATCTATAAATGTTACAAAAAGTTTTAGTTTCTTTCTCTTTGCAGTATCAATAAGGAGGCGCAAAGTAACTATACTGTATGTTCCGTACAACCGCGGTTCTTTTGCGCTCCTGCCTGTTCCCTGAAAGGACTAAACCATCTTCCTAACCGCTCACACAACACCATGTCATATAGTTTAGCTATGCAATTTATGACACTGATTCCCCTATAATTATTAGGGTCTCCTCTGTTTCCCTTCTTAAAAATAGTGAACATTTTTGCCCTCTTCCATGAGCTAGGATACAAACCAGAGAAAAACACATTGTTAAATAACGTTGTAATAGCAAGTATCCACTGCGCTGGGAGTAGAGTCAACACACCCGGGGGGAGCCCGTCTGGCCCACACGCTTTATCAGGCTTTATTTTCTTTACTTGTTGGTGCACCTGTGCGGGCGAGATGGGCTCATCCAGTACGGGGATAGTAACATCAGTTGTCACCTCATCTACAACCTCATTGTTCACATTCTCTCTGTTCAGCACAGACTCAAAATGGAATTTAAAATCCTCATCACTGGGGCACAAGATTTCATCAGGTCTGTCCATGTTAAAGTCTCCTTTCCAATCAATTGCTCTCCACACTCTTGCGTCATCAGCGTCATCCAGCAGCCTCTCCCACCTACCAAGATTGCTACCACCTATCTCTACAACCTCACCGGCGGGCTAACCATCGACAGCAGTGGGGTGGGACTGATAAAAAATCAGTCCCTAGTAGCTTTTTGGGGACGGCCATAGTTACACCCCTCAAGGGCAGGAGGCCCTTTGGTGAGCCACGAGGTGTCCCCACCTCTGCCACAGTGAGCCACGAGGGAACACCACCCTCTGCCACACCTTTGGTGAGCCACGAGGAGCTAGTACCCTCTGCCACAATGAGCCACGGGGGATGATATTGATGATGCTGAAAATGATGTTGATGCTGATGATAATGATGATTTAACTTCAGTACGAGGTAACAGAGTTGGGATAACGGTGATGATGATGATGATGATGATTACAGTCATGATAACAATTTTAATGATGATGATGATGATGATGATTACAGTCATGATAATTTTAATGATGATGATGATGATGATTGTCGTTATGATAATGATAATAATGGTAATAATAATAATAATGACAATTATAATAATGATAATGAAGATATTGATGCTGATTTTTGTCGGTAGGTGGACGGACGGACGGAACTGCAAGAACTTGGTCAGCAGTCAAAGATCCACGATTCCCCATCCATCCATCCAGCCATCCAGCCATCCAGCTCCCACTGATGTTAAAAGCTAAGTCAAATTTCTGTGTCATACGCCTTTTGGAAACAGGGCAGTATTTTAGGAAGCACGGGAGTCTTCTCAGTGCCCCTTCCTTGGCCATTTATTTTTGCATAGCACGTCTTAATATTTTCTTGTAAGCTATTAAAATCGGCTTCATATCGGCAGAGTTTACATCTCTCTCATAAAAGAGGGTGTTGTGGTGTAATGTGCTGATTAAATCGCTAAGGAAGAGATGTAAAGAATTTCCAAAGCAGTTAACAGTGCCATCCTGAAGGCAGAAAAAAAAACAAAAACCTGAAGTGAAGTTAACTCATATTTTCAAGTCAAGGAAAAGATTAATTTTATTTATATTTTGTTATGGAGAAATTTGTCTAGATTTTCACATTAAGGTGCAGTATATTCCTAGATTTCCACTTTCCTTTTTATTGAGCCAAAAGCGTAATAGTGAAAAAATCGAATAGTCTCTCTCTTGACCCAGTGCCCACCTACCTACAAGATTCCATTGAAAGCCGATAGCAAGTTTTTGATATATCTTGGCCATAGACAGACAGATAGACAGATAGAAAGACAGACAGACAGACAGACAGACAGACAGACAGATAGACAGATAGAAAGACAGACAGATTGAGAGATAGATAGATAGACAGACACAGACAAGGGTGAATACATAACCTCCTTCATCTTCACTGGCTGACGTAACTAGGCACATAAAGCAGTCACCACATAAGCATTATCAAATCCTCCAGCATCCCACCACCAGCATCCCACAACCAGCATCCCACAACCAGCATCCCACCACCAGCATCCCACCACCAGCATCCCACAACCAGCATCCCACAACCAGCATCCCACCACCAGCATCCCACAACCAGCATCCCACCACCAGCATCCCACAACCAGCATCCCACCACCAGCATCCCACCACCAGCATCCCACCACCAGCATCCCACAACCAGCATCCCACAAC
>NC_137010.1:59218102-59225602 GCF_032717465.1 Coenobita brevimanus | reverse complement strand
TCTCCTGAGGTAAGCGTTGGATTTTGCTGTTTTTAGTCCTTAAGATAATTACATTAGGACACAAGGATGTCTTACTGACAGCCAGGATGTATCATAGGCCAAAGACAAGTAAAAAATAAAGGTAATACACGTCAGTTTGATGAGACAAGGGGCAGTGTGTGAGGGAAGGGAGCCGAGCAGCATCTCAGTCCTGGCGTCTCAGCACCAGTGAAATAAGTGAATATCGTCCTGTGGGTTCTCGTGCCGATCAAACTGGTGGACATGGTTTGTTTCCCCCTTGTCTCTATCCACGCAGCAGTACAGATCAGAACCTGAATATAAAGTGACTACTGAGGCTTGTATTTTAGGGTAAGAACGTGTTGGCAAAAATAACCTTAGTTCTGTAGTCATAAATCTGCTGTAAGTGCATTCACGTACACATGCATCTGCTCAAAAAACACACACAAACACAAAACACACACATATACTCAGACGCACACCCAAGTGCACACATGTACGCACCTGCACACACACATATATACATGCATACATACATACATACAGGGAATGCACGAAGGCGCACTTAATTTACCTATATTTACAAAGTTTATGCTCGTGGAAGCAAGCAAGCACATGGTAGTACATATATATTGATGCACCCACATATGTTTCAATACACACATACTGATTCATGCAGGCATTGTTGCACGTACACAGTGATGCACGCACACACGCTGGCACAAATACACCGATGCACACACATGGATGCACGCACGCATTGATGCATTAAGACACTGATACACGCACACGGCAATGTATGCACACACTGATACACACAGACGCTGATGCATACACACACTGATGCACACACTGATGAGTACACACACTGATGCACACACATTTATGAATACTCATATGGACACACACACACACACACACACACACACACACACACACATATATATATATATATATATATATATATATATATATATATATATATATATATATATATATATGCACATTTACTGATATGCATACCCAAACCTTCATTCAAACAGGTTCACTATGAGCTCTACAATGCATCCACACGCAGTGTCCCTGCCGGACACACACACAGGGTCACCTGGTACACATAGACAACACCACACACACACACACACACACACACACACACACACACACACACACAGCAACCACATCAAACCATTCACCCCCACCCCCCACCCTCCACACACAACACATTCACCCACCCACTCACACACACACACACACACGCACACACACACACACACACACACACACACACACACACACACACACACACACACACACACACACAGTACTCTCTAGTGGAACTTGCTGGTGAGGAAATGTGTGTATGTAACTGTGATGGTATCGGGAGGTTGCCATGGTAACACACAGGCACCTCACACCACACACAAAACACACACACACACACACACACACACACACACACACACACACACACACACACACACACACACACACACACACACACACACACAATTTATTTTTGGGTAGGGCTGGTAAAGAGACCTGTATGATCATGAGAGTTAATAGAGACAGCATTAACACTCTTATAGCAGTATGACTCACTCTCAGCTGAATGTCATGGCCCAACAGTACCTGGAATAAAATACTAGAGTTGCCCCTACCATGAGAGGGCCCGGGAACCATCTAGTGGTTGTAAAAGTAGCTGGACATGTTTCTCGTCTTGGTGGGCGTCGCTACTTGGCTAGTTTTGCTAGTGGCCGTATGACAGTGGAGGGACGAGGGTGTGTGTGTGTTGCTGTTGCATCATTCCCCTGAGGCAAGTGTTGGCTATTTGCTGTTTTTAGCCATTAAGGTGACTACATTAGGACACAAGGATATCTCACTGACAGCCAGGAAGTATCATGGCCCAAAGAAATAATACCTATAAGGCTACTAGACGTAATTCTGATGAGACAAGGGGGATGTTAGTGTGAGGGAGATAAGGAGGCCTTGTAGTCCAGTGCTGCCGTTTTGTGGAAAATCGTCTGCTAATGTGGAAAAACAAATGAATGACGAGCATGGATGTGGGCAGGCGGACGTCATTCCACACTAGTGTGGAATTTTTTTCCACACTAATTGTTCACGTTATTTTGTAGGAATACGAGGAATTTTGTCATGATTAAACCAACGAATATGTAGCGTTTGTCTATAATACTGTCATTTAAAACAAGGGAGAATATGTCGTTAAACACCCTTCAGACACTAGCATACACCCTTCAGACATTCCATACACCCTTCAGACACTACCGAACCCAGAGACCAGTCAGCTCAGACGTGCTAGAGACCTGTGGTAGTGTTGTGCTAGTGTGCTTTAGTGATCTGTGATAGTGGTTGTGTTAGTGTGTTGTAGTGATCAGCGATAGTGCTGTGCTAGTGATCCGTGAGTGTGTGTGTTGTGGTGACCCGTAGTGACCCGTGATAGTGATAGTGTGTGCTACCTTGTGTGAACTAGTGCGTAATGGCTTCCTCGGCAGAGAGCTGTGTCCCCACTGCGGGTACTGAAAAGGACTACCTTGAATTAAAGGAGGAACTTCTCGAACTGAAGCGGGAGGTACAAATTCTCAGGCAGGAGAAGGCACAGATGAGGGAATTGTTGGAGGAGATGTTGGAGGAGAAAGAGAAAAAGGCTGAAGGTTGGACACTAGTTAACAAGGGTGCAACGAAGTTCACTCTTAAAAAACAAACGGAAATTAAGACAACTAATACATTCGACGCACTACGGGACGAATGTGAAGGGAAGGCAGAGAGGGAAGTAGATGAGAAGGACGGTGAGGGAACTTCCAGTACAGGTAAGTATAAACAGAACAAGAAAGGTAAGAAAAATGTTGCTGTTGTTGGAGACTCCCAGGTGAGATATCTGAACAGGGCCATGTATACTCCACTCGCTAAACATGTGTGTCTTCCAGGGGCCAGGGTGGCTAATGTGGTAGATAAAATTTCAAATATCGTAAAGGAAAGTGGTGACAAACCCACTGTGTGCCTCAGTGTAGGAGGCAATGATATTAGTAGCCGTAAGAGTGAGGTACTGTGGAAAAGGTACAAGTTGATGTTAGAAAAGGTTAGGGAGAGGGGAGGAACCCCTGTAGTGCTTGGTGTTTTACCAAGGTGGCGGGTTGGAAGGGAATGGTTGAGCAGGGCAATAGGGTTTAATTGCCGCCTTGAAAGGTATTGCAAAGATAATGCAATACCTTTCATAGACAGCTGGGACCGGTTTTATGGACGAAGTGCCTTGTATAGTTGGGATGGGACTCATCTTAGCAGGCAAGGAGTTACTGTTTTAGCTGGAATGATAGATAGGGAGTTGGAGGGATTTTTTCGAGATTGAGAAGTAGGTGTACAGGAAGATGCAGCAACTACAGTCAGAAATCATTATTACCATGTTTGGATAGATGCATCGATACTTGCAAAATTAAGAACAAAAGTTCAACCAATAGTGTAGATACATCCACTCAGGCACCTCAAATTGAGCAGGCGATGATAGATGATAGAACAAGCGATGATAGAAGGGCGATAAGCGATAGTACAAAGAATTGTTATATTAGTAAAGTAAAGAGTTTCCCAGTTAGTAATAAAATAAATAACAGTAATTGCCAAGGTAAAGGCATAACTACTCGTAATAATCTGAAAGTGTACTACACAAACAGCCGGAGTTTACGTAATAAAATGGATGAACTGAGGGCTTTAATTTGTACAGAGAAAATAGACATTGCCGTTATTAGTGAAACTTGGATGAATACAGACACTCGAGAATTTTTAGCAGAATATCAGATAAAAGGCTATAATATTTTTGTGTCAAACCGTCAGGGAAGAAAGGGGGGAGGGGTAGCTATTTATGTAAAGGATTCATTAAACTGTTACAATAAAGCAGACATTAAAGTAAATAGGGACACAGAAAGTGTCTGGGTTGAAATTAGTAACAATAGGGAGAAATTAGTCTTAGGAGCAATTTACAGATCTCCAAAATTAAGTAGAGCTGATAGTAAATACCTCTGGGAGGAAATTAGGAAAGCATCACAGTCCAGCTTAGTAATAATTGTTGGGGACCTTAATCTACCAAGGATAAATTGGAGAAATCAGACAGGAGATGCAGAGTCAGAGGAATTTCTAGAGGTAGTACAGGATAATTTCCTTTATCAGTATATCAGGGAGCCCACCAGAGGTAATAATATACTAGATTTGGTTTTAGCTAATAAAGAAAATATCATTAGCGATATAGAGGTTGGTGGACGACTTGGTAATAGCGATCATGAAGAAATTAAGTTCAAATTTATTTGGGATGTCTGTTCCACTGAAAATACCTCCACCGTTCCTAATTTTCGCCTAGGAGATTTCGATGGCTTAAGAGCTTATTTTCGAACGGTATTCCACAGGGAGATTAGCTATTTGAGGGAATGTCAGGTTAGTGGGGATCCCCAGGTCATAGGTCAGGCGCAGGAAGCACGTGGGGATGTCCGTCAGGTGTCTGTGAGGGGGAGGTGGTAGATAGGAATGTAGTCCACGTGACGGAAATTAACTCAGCTCCAGTACCAAACAGACGTTCGACCAGTGAGAAGTATAACGAGTTAATAAATATAATATACGGAGGCCAAGATAGATATATTCCTTCAAAACCGTTTAGAACTAACAATTCAGAACCAAGATGGTTAAACAACAGATTAAAATCTCTCATAGGCCAAAGGAAAGGAATATATAGAAAAATAAAACGTGGAGAGGAACACTTACGTAACCGGTACACAATTTTAAATAGAGAAGTAAAGAGGGAGATAAGAAAAGCAAAGAGAAGTTATGAAATTAAGGTTGCAAGTGAATCAAAAGTAAACCCCAAGGGTTTTTATCAAATGTACCGAACGAAAAATAAAGATAGGATAGGACCACTCAGAACAGAATCAGGTGACATTACCAGTGAAGATAAAGAAATGTGCTCCATCCTAAATAATTATTTCATATCAGTATTCACCAAGGAAAATCTAAGCCTGGTCCCTCAAGCAGCAAATATTTACCATGAGAATACGGAAAATATTCTTAGTAAAATAACCATTAGTAAGGAGGACGTATTGAAAGAAATTAACAAGTTAAAACCTCAAAAATCGCCAGGTCCGGACGATATATATGCAAAAATTATAAAAGAAACCAAAGAAGAATTATGTCAGCCACTTTTAACGTTATTTAATGACTCTTTAAGTTCAGGAGAAGTTCCAGAGGCGTGGAAAACCGCAAACGTAGTGCCCATCTTTAAAAAGGGTGATAAATCTGCTGCGTCGAATTATCGTCCGATAAGTCTAACGTCTATAGTAGGAAAAATGTTAGAGTCAATTTTGGCAAATAGGATTAGAGAACACTTAGAAAGATTTAATCTTATAAACGAAAGTCAGCACGGATTCAGGCAAGGACGATCCTGCCTCACGAATTTGTTGTCATTCTACTCGGAGGTCTATGAGGCAGTAGATAGCGATAAAGCTTACGATGTTATTTATCTGGACTTTAGTAAAGCTTTTGATAGAGTCCCACACGAAAGGTTAGTTAGAAAGGTTCGAGCACACGGTATAGACGGCGATATCTTAAAATGGATAGAATCCTGGCTGAAAGGACGAAAGCAGAGAGTATTAATAAATGGAACTAAGTCGGACTGGGGATTAGTAACTAGCGGTGTACCACAGGGTTCAGTACTCGGTCCCTTATTATTTATCATATATATAAATGATCTAGACTTAGGAGTCAATAGCAGAATCAGCAAATTTGCCGACGATACAAAAATAGGGCGTATCATTAACTCGACTGACGATTGCCATTACTTACAAAAGACCTCGATACATTGTCCAAATGGTCTAAAACTTGGCAAATGGAATTTAACGTTGAAAAATGTAAAGTACTTAACGTAGGCAAGACCATTGGAGATACTAAATACAGCTTAGATAACAAAGAAATTAGCAAATCTGAATGCGAGAGAGATCTAGGAGTTATGATTAGTAACGACCTTAAACCTAGGCAACAGTGCATTAATGCGAGAAATAAAGCAAATAGGGTCCTAGGATTTATTTCGAGAAGCGTGAGCAATAGATCATCTAAAGTAATACTGAAACTTTATCTAGCATTAGTAAGGCCACATTTAGACTACGCAGTACAATTTTGGTGTCCTTACTATAGAATGGATATTAATTCGTTAGAAAATGTACAGAGAAGAATGACTAAAATGATACATGACGTCCGGAACCTGTCATATGAAGACAGACTGAAAAGACTAAGTCTGCATTCGCTAGAGAGGCGTAGAGTAAGGGAGACTTAATTGAGGTTTTTAAGTGGATGAATGGTATAAATAAGGGAGATATTAGCAAGGTACTTAAAGTGAGCATACAGGATAGAACTAGAAATAATGGTTTCAAACTAGAAAAATTCCGTTTCAGAAAGGAAATCGGTAGAAATTGGTTTGGTAATAGAGTAGTAGACGAATGGAATAAGCTACCTAGTAAAGTAGTTGCTGCCTCTTCCATTGAGAGTTTCAAGCATAGGCTAGATAAGCATATGACAAAAAAGGGGTGGATATAGAATAAAGAAAATATTATAACCAATACTAATTCAAAAATGAAATTTTCTTTTCAGGTTACACTATGATAGTCTCTATTCTCCTTTCACACTTTCCTGTAAAATGTCCACGCCAGTTTTTCTATACGGCGTGGTGTTCTTTCTGACTTTTTCCTGCCGGCTTCGGCTGGAGGGTTTGGAGGGCGGGGGAGAGCCTTCTTCTTTGCTATCCTTATCTCATTCTAGTAGTTCAGTTACTCTTCTAGGAGCTGCCTAGCATGGGCCAACCGGCCTACTGCAGTTATCCTCTCTTCTTATGTTCTTATGTTAACAGTCTACCTCTACGCACCCGGCTATATAATTAAAAAAATATATATATTATTTACAAGACTCGTGCCAACCATTAGCAGTGCACACTTACTTTGTAATATTAAAGAAATACCGAAACAATGTTGTAAATCGTGTACAGTTGATATACTAGAAAACTTGGATGTGGATAAACTTACTTGTCTCTTGGCTGGTTATTAATCAACATTTGCTGACTTATTAACTCTCTTAATCATTTAACGTCCTTACACTTGAATCATAATAGGTCTGACATCATTAATTATACCCTCTCTTCCAGTATTCACAGTATACCAAATTGTATGGTAGTTATACCAACAATACATCCTCTGTCATCCTGGTTACTAAACGAGACCGTGTGCAATAATGACGTCACAACCAGTGTGCAATTCACGGCAACTCTGCCTTGTACCGCCTCAATCTTGGTGTCTCAGCACCAGTGAAATAGCAGTGTGAGTGTCGTCCTGTAGATTCTCGTGCCGATCAGACTGGTGGACTAGGTTTGCCTGCCCCCTTGTTCCTGTCCACCCAACAGTACAGTTTGGGACCTGAATGTAAACTGATAAGTGCGATTCAGATTTCAGAGGGACAATGTGATGG
>NC_137010.1:58953102-59213102 GCF_032717465.1 Coenobita brevimanus | reverse complement strand
GAAGAGGGAACTGAGGATGAAAGTATGAAAAAAAAGGGCACTGCATGCTGTGATTCCCACTTTAAAGTATGGAAGTGAAGCTTGGATCTTGCTGGAAGGACACAAGTCAAGAGTGAGAGCGGTGGATATGAGCTACTTGAGAGGAGCATGTGGAGTTTCATAGCGAGACAGACAGACAAATGGGCAGATATAGGAGCATTGTGATGCTGATGTGGATGAGACTGAAAGCGTTAAGAGAAATACTTCGAGATGGTTTGGCCATGTGGAGAGGATGGCGAATAAGAAAATGACTAGAAGAGTGCACTTGGAAGGGTAGAGTTGGAAGGGTAGAGGGGGAGGGGGAGACCGATGATGAGATGGAGGGAAAGAGTAGAAACATATGACTGGGATACTTGAGCTAAATGGTAGAGGACAGTACATCATGAAGGCGATTTGCTTGTGGCCACCCCTTACGGGATTAAGGCGTCTGGCTATAGATAAACAGATATAGATAGAAAGGTAGATGATGATGATAATAATAATAATATGATGATGATGATGAGGAGGAGGAGGAGAATGGTAATGATAATGAGAATGACGGTGTAAATAATGTTGATGATGATGATGGTGGTAATGAGGACGACAACTACATGATGATGATTATGATGATGATGATACTGATGATGATTTTTGTCGGCAGGTGGAAGGACGAAACAGCAGGAACTCTACCATCGGTCCAAGCATCCACGATTCCACATCCACCCATCCATCCATCCATCCATCTCGCTTGATGTTAAAAGCTAAGTCTATTTAACTTTAGTATCAATTGCTTCTTCATAAGCTTTCCAGCTGTCTGAACAGATCAGCAGTAGTTTTAAAAACTAAAATAACTCGGTTCTGGTGCTCAGTTTGGTACGTTTATTTTCCTTTTATCAGAACTGGCGCGGAAAATTTTGAGAAAAGTCCCTCAAGTAACTCCTATTATTTTTTTTACTAGGTTTCTAATGATGTCCATAGATCTGTTGTTGCTTTAATAGTTTTCTAGACAACACAGTCTTGGCGCATTTCTCTGCCACCCTATTATACCATGTCATATAGTGTTCTCGCTTGCTTGCTCTCTACGCTCGCTCGGTTGAACAATAAATCACTGAAGAAAAGGTGGTATAAAGCCCCCTAAGCCGCCGTAGTATTACACCCTCGGTATGCAGTTCGTTCCCTGTGGCCTTGTAACTTTGTGTACCCGAAGTGCTTACAAAATAACTTGAAATAATTTTCCTTTCGTAACTAGACTTGCTTCACTTTAACTTGGCCTGAGTTGTTGTTGTTGTTCTTGTTACATCTTAGGCTCCTCTGGATGTGAACCCTGTGTTATATTGAAGGATTGTCTGTGTTGTGGTGGTGTGGTGCAGGAAGTGAGTGGGTGTGCTGTGGTGTGGGGGTGCCACTTTGCAGTATGAGCACAGGCGATTGTATGTGTGTTATATTTTGTGTTAGTATTGTAGCAGGGAAGGTTGGTGTACTCGTGTCTCTGGGTTCGGTAGTGTCTGAAGGGTGTATGTCTGGTGGTGGCACATGAAGGATGCTGTTTGGGAGAAAGTTTTGGCTGTCTGGGGTGTGTGTGTGTTTATGTATGTGTTTGGTATAGAAAGTTTTGGCTGGCCGGGGTGTCTGTGTGTTTATGTATGTGTTTGGTATAGAAAGTTTTGGCTGACTGGGGTGTTTGTGAGTTTATGTATGTGTCTGGGAAGTGTAGAGTCGGGTGGAGGAGGGGATATGTTGCAAAGATACTCTGTGTAGTGTTGGGCGGTTGTTCGATTTTGTTTGTGGAGAGGATGATGCAACATAAGGTTACAAAGGTGGGACGGATCTTGAGCTGAAGTGATGAACTGTGTGCCTCTCATATTCACTTGGTCTCTGACTGAAATTAGTTATGTTTCTTGGTGTAGGCTGTCAGTACTTGTGGTCTTAGTGTCTTCTGCTATCAAGGTATTGTTTTCTGTTCTTTAAAGCTCCTTCGTGTTTGTGTTGGATATGATTACGGCTCAGCTTGTGCGGCAGTAATTCACGGTTGTTTTAATGTATTACTTATAAGTGAAGGATGGAGTTGGGATGTATATGAAAGAGGGTGTGAATTAGGGGAAGTGATGCATAATGACGGGGGACAGGGTGGCATAGAGGCGACTTGTTTGTGGCCACCTCTTACGGGATTAAGTCGTCTGGCTATAGATAGATGGATAGACAGATAGCTTATAGTTTCCATACGGTTTGCCGAGTAGTAGCGATAGTTATCACTAGAATATGATGGTAGTCACGAATGAGTGCCGTGGAAAGGATGTTGGGCTGTAGTATTGGCTGTTTCTGCTACTGATCTGCGTGACATTCTCATATGCTTTAAATGAAACTCTGTGTCAAGTTAAAGTGAAAGGCGTGTATGTTTGTGTAGGAGGAACGAGAGACAAGGAGGTATTCTGTGGCCTGTTTTCTTTGTGCTTCCTACAAGACACAGTAATAGTTATGACGGGGCATTGATGGCAAGTTTGTGGGTCAGCACACACTTACGGCCTCTCATTATACAAGGTGGTCCATATATTACGCCACCCAGTTCTTGTGTGTTGCGGGCACGGCTCAGTGAACATTACCAGTGTCTATCCTGCATCATTATCTACTTCCCATAACCCTCTTCAGGCTTAGCATTATAATATAGGCTTTAATTTAGGTCCACTGATTGCATGGTGGAGAATTCCCATAACCTTTTTTATGCTTAGCTGTATATCATTGTATTGTATAATCTTTTATGTCCACTGATCACACGGCTGAGCAGTAATTTGGTGAGGCGATCAGAATGTCTTAGCTCATCACAAAAGCCGTCCCCACAACACACAAGACTGCAGAGCGCAATATACTTATCACCTATATTAAGTCAAAGCCACAGTTAAAAAGGTAATGAAACAAGACAGAAAATTTAAGTTTTCATTATCAATACTTCAGTATAGAATACATTAACAGAGACAGCAATATAAAATATATATTCAAAAGTAGCATTTGTCCACAGAACATCCTGGACTTGCAAGGC
Source organism: Coenobita brevimanus (assembly GCF_032717465.1). Taxonomy (NCBI): domain Eukaryota; kingdom Metazoa; phylum Arthropoda; class Malacostraca; order Decapoda; family Coenobitidae; genus Coenobita; species Coenobita brevimanus. The sequence goes on along the minus strand of NC_137010.1, from coordinate 59,210,050 downwards.
AGATCACACCATCACCACCAGGCTTCTCTCGGCAGGTCAGGGCAGATCACCAGCAGCAGCAGCAAGTAATCTCACGGCTGGGGAAGACACGACACCCTGCCGCCGCCGCCACCACCACCACACCACAAGGCATCTCAGAGTAGGGGAAGACACCACACCACCGTCAGGCTTCTCACGGCAGGGCAGACCAAACTTCAGCAGCGTATGACCAGTGTGGCAAGGAAGCAGCGTCAAGGCAGCAGACTCCAGCACGACCTGTGGACCAGATGTGTATTAGTTCAAATCAGTGTTAGCCTTAGTTATTTAATCTTCTATCTATCTCCATCTATTGCCAGACGCCTTAATCCCGTTTGGGGTGGCCACAAACAAATCGCCTCCAAGTCGCCCTGTCCCCCGCCATTTCACTGCCCTGCTCCCACCTCACACCCCCCTCTCTCATATACCTCTCCACCCCATCCCTCCATTTCATCCTCGGCCTCCCCCTCCCTCTTCCCCCCTCCACCTCACTCACATACACTCTCTTCGTCAGTCTTTCACCCTCCATCCTCTCCACATGGCCAAACCACCTCAGTGTGTTCTCATAATGCTTCCTATCACATCCACACCACAACGCTCGTTTATACCCTCATTCGTCAGCCTCTCTCTCCATGTGACTCCACAGGCTCCTCTTAAATAACTCATTTCCACTGCCCTCACTCTTGACTTGTGTCCTTCCAACAACGTCCAAGCTTCACTTCCATACGTTAGAGTTGGTATCACAATACTGTCATGTAGTAACTTTTTCACCTCCATGCTCACTTCCCTGTTTATCATCACTGCTTTCAAAGAACCAGCAACCTTTCTTCCCTGCTGTACCCTTTCAACCACTTCACCCTCCAAACCTCCATCCTTACTCATCACACTACCCAAGTACTTAAACGTACTCACATTTTCCAATTCTTCACCATCCAACCTCGCTGTACATTCACTGACTTCACCTCTCTCAAAGACCATCACTTTACTCTTCCCTACATTCACCTTTAGATTCCGTTTCTTACACACTCTCTCAAACTCATCCACCAAGCCTTGCAGCTCCCCTTCGTCTTCACTCAACAACACAGTATCATCTGCAAACAACAGTACAGGGAGTTTCCAAACACTATCCTCTCTCACCAGGGCCACTCCAACATCCACTACCCTACCTTGTACCTCTTTTATTACCCCATCCATGTACAGATTGAACAACCATGGAGACATGACACATCCCTGTTTCAAACCAACTTTCAAAGAGAGAAATTCACTTAGTTCACCATCCACACTCACTGCAGCCTTTGCACCATCGTACATGCTCTTCACAGCATTCAACAACTTCCCATCTGCTCCATATGTTCTTAACACTTTCCACAATCCTTGTCTATCCACCCTGTCATATGCTTTCTCCAAATCCATGAAAGCCGCATACAACTTCTTTCCCTTCTCTAGAAACTTTTCCACTAAAGATCTAAGAATGAATATCTGATCTACACAACCTCTTCCCTTCCTTAAGCCTCCCTGTTCTTCTCCAACTAATTTCTCTGTTCTTTCTCTAACTCGGTCAATAAGTATCCTACCATACACTTTTCCTATTATACTAAGAAGACATATGCCCCTATGATTACCACACACTTCTTTTTCCCCTTTTCCTTTGTACAAGGGAATAATTAAACCTGACTTCCAATCCTCCGGGACTCTACCTTCCTCCCAGGCCAATCTGCACATCTTCCACATCCATTCTACTACTATCTCTCCCCCATGCTTCAGCATTTCACCACACACTCCATCAATTCCTGGGGCTTTCCCCGATTTAACTTTCTTCATTGCTTCCACAACTTCTATCCTACTGATTTCTTCCTGTCTTCTCACCTCCCTCCTTCTCCCAGCCATTCCCCAGCCACTTATACTCGCATTACTTCCATCCTCTACGTTCAACAATTCCTCAAAGTGTTCTCTCCATCTGCTCACTTTTTCTCCCTTCTCCACTAGTAATCTTCCATTTTATCTTTCACTCCCCTGCTAACTTCACTTCCACCCTGTCTTACTCTTTTCACCTCTCTCCAGAACATTTTCTTACAGTCCCTCCACTTTACACTCAAATTCCTTCCAAATTCCTCATCCACTCTCTTCTTACTCTCTCTTACTAATCTTTTCACCTCTCTCTTCCTTTCTACATATAACTCCCTCTTCCGCCTCTCAACTTCTTCCACGCCCCTATTTCTCATCCATTCATTGTATGCTTTCTTCCCAGATGACGATGTAGGGAATTGTAGCTTTGGCCAGGCAACTGAGTTCGTAGGATGTGCTGTGGGTAACCCAGGGATTCAGGTTCAGACAGGCCCAAAATGGGCACAAAACAGGAGGGTTTGGCTCTTCTGTCAGTGTTCAGGTTTGGAATTTTCGTCATTTTGTTCCCTCTCCAAATAATTGCAGCGAAACTTATATCTAGGTATAGCATGGTTAAGGATAGCATAAAATTTCTGAGTGCTAGTGATATCCATGCTGCTAGATCTTTGGCAACTTTCCTATGCAGTCCCCTATCCCTGAGGTCACACTCTTTGACCTCATCCCAGCTCTTCTTTGGTCTGCCTCTCGCAACCCTATCCCCAACGTTTACATATCCCTTTCTGCGCCCAGTTGTCAGCTCCTATCCTTTCCACATGTCCAGCCAATCTCAGTCAGCACCTCCTCATCACAACAACACACTCCAGTCCCATCCTTGCTCTCAACTCTTCCGTCATAAACCTAGCCCCCCAAGGCCTCGCGTTCAAGGACGCACTGCACATCCACCCACTCATTGTCATTTCTGTATGTTTAAGCCTGCAAATATCCTCTTCCTTTGCTGCCCAAGTGTCACTACCATACAGTATTGCACTCCTGGCACATGACACATACAGAGGTCCTTAGCACAGAGGGAAAGCTCTCTCAGTGTCAGGAGAGGCAACAGCTCACTGAATTTCTTCCAACAACTCCTCACTCTAGCCACAGAGCTAGCTTCAGCCCCACCTTCAGCACATAACATGTCTTCCAAATAACAAAACTCTTCCACATACTCGAGAGACTCACCAACAAGGTCAGTCCTTCCATGCCTGACAATCTTCACCTGCTCTCCCCGACACACGGCACACATGAAAACAGCATTATCTTGCAGTCTACCTCTAGTACCACTACATATCTTATGCACTCACTTATCACAGACTGCACAAGATGGAATTACTTTCCACGCCCTTGTGGCAGATCTCACATGGCCACTCTCCCTCTTCTTTGACAGTACTGCCACCAGCCCTATACACCATCACTTTAGTAATATCTGCATTTACTTTGAGCCCTTGTGTTTCATACCATCTCTGCACTTCCCAAATCTTTCCTCCGCCTTCCTTTCATTCTCTGTAATCAACACCAGATCATTAGCATACATCATCTCCCACGGGAGTCCATTTCTGAAGTCACATGAGAGGGTTTCAAGTACCATGATAAACAACAAGGGGCTCAAAATTGACCTCTGGTGCACACCAGCATTCTTGGAAAACTTGTCTCTCAAATTTCCATTCACACTTACCTGGGTGTGAGCACCCACATAAATGACCATAACCACCCTAACCAGCCACTCCTTGATCCCAAGCTTTCTCATTGCCCACGTCACCACCTCTCTAGGGACTCTGTCAAAGGTCTTCTCCAAATCAACAAAAACAAAGTACAATTCCCTTTTCTTTCCTATATATTTTTTCCTGAAACTGTCGAACAATGAATATGGCATTTGTGGTCCCTTTGCCTGACATAAACCCAAACTGTATCTCATCAATATTCACATTTTCTCATAACATACCTTCTAGAATTAGGAGAGAGGTTTCATAAGTTGACTGGAAGTCAGGAGACAGCAGGAATATACCATTACTGTTGAGGGGGATGAATTTGTGTGTAGGCTATGATATAGGAAGCATATCTCAGAATATGGATGTACAAGGTTAATCATATCTTGTATAGTACTTACACTTTCAGATTTGATAGCTTTTCCTTTTGTAATCTTGACTGAATGATGCAATCAGTTCATGATTACACATTATATAATCTCAGACTTCCTCTGTGTCATTGTAGTTGGCTCACCTTGACAAATTTTAGTCCTTCTGCTGCTTAGTTCCTGTATCTAAGTGGCAGAATAAGACAGTATTATGGTTTTGCATCCTCCCCATAGATCTTCATTGTGATTTGCATGATAATCTAGTCTTTATCTCTAGAAACAGCTCAGCATTCAAGGTGGAGAGATGCCAGGTTTTTGTCAGTTTAGGGTGGACATGTAGTCTATATGGTTTGTCTTTATTGTTTTATGTATTCATTATTATTATTATTATTATTTTTTACTGTGGATCAAATTTAGCGATTCATCTCTTCCGTTTATAAATCGGTACAACAGATAGACTTTCATTCTCTCACAGAAGGTATGACCACTCAGTACTGTACTGTCTTCCTGTGCAGTGTATATTTTGTCATTTGTACTCTCATTATAAGTTTCATTAAAGAATTTGTATCATATGTTTAGTTTCTGTGTCACTCAGTGTGTTAAGTTTATGTAATATATGGTTAATCGTTTAAGTCCTGCCGTTGGATAGCAGTCTAAGTTGCAGTTTTTACTTTCTTCCTTTATATAAGTAGCAACTGCTCTATATTCTTTCCATAGCACTTGTTCATGATTAGCATTAAACTGCAGGCTTAGGTATTCCAAGTAGCTCAGGAAATTTCGAGATATCTCCTCCTAAAGCGACATTAATAGGTACATGACAATTTAGTTTAGTCTGTGCATGATAGTTCAATTTCCCATTTTTTGTAACATGTAAAGAAATAACATACAGTAGAAGTTTTAGCCGCTATCCTTACGGGGCCGCGGTGGCATGGTCAGTACGATGCTGGCTTGCTGATCAGGAAGACCCGGGTTCAAGTCCCGGTGTGATAGAGGTTTCTTTAAAATGTGGCTGAGGGAAGTTTGCGTAGCAGGCTTTCCTTAAAACCACAAGGCCCTATACTTACACTTCAGCTCGCACACACTAAGACACTTACACACACTACTACATACGTACACACACCAAGACACACACACACACACATCAAGACACACACACTACTGCACACACATCAAGAGACACACACTACTGCACACACAAGACACGTACATAGCCACAGCCACCTTCACACAGTACACACACACACACACACTACTACACACACACACAAGACACGTACACAGCCACCTTCACACAGTACACACACAAGACACGTACACAGCCACCTTCACACAGTACACACACCACACACACACACACACAGAGGGAGGGACAAGACACCACAGGCAGACAAGAGAGGGACAGGCAGACAGAGAGACATATACAAAACACAGGGAGTGAGAGAGAAGGGGGTTTTATTAAAAAGTCCAATTTTGGTATACCTCCTGTGGCAAAATTGATATAGCCCCCCTTTAATATTTTTTGGATATTTTCATTCAGTGTCCCCCAGGCCCCAGACCCACTCGGCTGAACCAAATTGTCTGGCGTCAGCTGGAACATGATATACCAGAGTTATGCCGGTCATGTGGGGGTTAATGGTGACAGTGTAGTAACTGTCAGGCTCCTATGACTCACTCAGCCGAACAAAATCGTCTGTCAGCTGGAATGGAATACTAGAGTTGTCCCAAGCACCAGAGGGTTAAGAATCTTAGTGAGAGGGAGTGACATACTGACCATTCAAGGGTTCCTTTTTATGCGTGTGTGTGTGGAAGGGTGGGGTAAAGGTGAGGTGGGGTGGGGTAGATTGTAAGCGGGGATTAACCCAAGGGGGATTTTGGGGGGGACATTACCGGACAGGTCAGGTGTAATTCCTATCTGACCTTACCTGTGTCGTAGCAGGAAGGCTTCCTGCTACGACACAGGCTTCCTGCTACGACACAGGCTTCCTGCTACGACACAGGTAAGGTCAGATAGGAATTACACCTGACCTGTCCGGTAATGTCCCCCCCAAAATCCCCCTTGGGTTAATCCCCGCTTACAATCTACCCCACCCCACCTCACCTTTACCCCACCCTTCCACACACACACGCATAAAAAGGAACCCTTGAATGGTCAGTATGTCACTCCCTCTCACTAAGATTCTTAACCCTCTGGTGCTTGGGACAACTTTAGTACCCCATTTCAGCTGACTCAGACGATTTTATTCGACTGAGTGAGTCATAGGAGCCTGACAGTGTCAATACCGTCACCATTAACCCCCTCACGACCGACATAACTCTAGCATCATGTTCCAGCTGACGCCAGACAATTTGGTTCAGCCGAGACAGGATCCTAGGATCCTGAGAGACACTATAACAGCGGTTCCCAACCCATTGACTTGGGGGCCATGGGCCTTATTGGTAATATAAGATATTATAAGTTATTTGGTCTGGGTAAAACCTGACAGAAATCAAGTATGAAATATACCTTACTGTGCTAGTTTAGCCTTAAGTATATTGGGGTAATTACCGTTTTCTGCACAATATCAAATATTAAAAATATATAAATATACGATCTGAGTTATATAGGGGCCATGGAGCTTCTCATAATTTTCTCGGGGGGCCACAGGACCAAAAAGGTTGGGAACCACTACACTATAACATCACAAACAAAATACAAAATGCCTTCCCTCCATCCTGAACGTACTATAATTCATTTACATTAAGTAAGCTCGTATTTTTGCAGCTTATTTCATGTATCTTAGTTAAAAGAAAAAAATACTACGAGCCGGTGAATAAAACCAACACATGTAGACGAAGACTATAATTACCAAACCGTTTCGGTGGACACTGCCACCATCTTCAGTGGTCAAGATAGTGAGAGGGAGTGACATACTGACCATACAAGGGTTCCTTTTTATGCGTGTGTGTGTGTGGAAGGGTGGGGTAAAGGTGAGGTGGGGTGGGGTAGATTGTAAGCGGGGATTAACCCAAGGGGGATTTTGGGGGAGACATTACCGGACAGGTCAGGTGTAATTCCTCTTCCTGCTACGACACAGGTAAGGTCAGATAGGAATTACACCTGACCTGTCCGGTAATGTCCCCCCCAAAATCCCCCTTGGGTTAATCCCCGCTTACAATCTACCCCACCCCACCTCACCTTTACCCCACCCATCCAGCTACCACACAGGTAAGGTCAGATAGGAATTACACCTGACCTGTACGGTAATGTCCCCCCCAAAATCCCCCTTGGGTTAATCCCCGCTTACAATCTACCCCACCCCACCTCACCTTTACCCCACCCTTCCACACACACAGGCATAAAAAGGAACCCTTGTATGGTCAGTATGTCACTCCCTCTCACTATCTTGACCACTGAAGATGGTGGCAGTGTCCACCGAAACTGTTTGGTAATTATATTCTTCGTCTACAAGTGTGGGTTTTATTCACCGTCTTTGATTATCACGCAAGAGTGATTCATCCAGCCAATACTACGAGCTCTGTATCTTTTCATAGCCCTTCTTCGTGACTAGCATCGTATTCTAGTTATCTATAGTTACAACTGAGCATTCAAGTTGGAGGGATCACAACTTTAAGCAATTACAGTAAACAAACAAACAAAAAGCAAGTGTCGTCCTCTTGACCTCTCGTCTTCGCAGGAATGCAGCGGTGGCGCCATCTTGTGCGTGGAATGCGTGAAGTGCAGGCTCTTGAGTGGAAGGAGCACGGAGCCACGGGAGACTTAATAATATTCGCTAGTCAGCCAGTCTAGAAGCCTGGGACATTTGCCTGAAATAATAATAATAATAATGGAAATAACAACAAAACCAGTCATATACATAATTCAATATCTTAGTCACTCGATCTGTCCATTCCGCCCCTTCAGTACGAGGACGCATTTCTGTAAGCTATTTTTTCTAACATGGGAGGTTCGATACGTTTGATTGAGCCTATCCATAAGACTCCTAAAGCTGAGTAAATGCCTCTGAAAGTTGTAAAATATAAAATATAAAACGTCTATATGATATAAAAACCTTTGTTCACCTCCGGGACTCGATTTGTGGCGCCTAGACCAAGCTCTGACGTCATGTTTACACTTTGCTACCTTTAGACGATTTCCTGGAGCATAAAGAAACCCTCTCGGGATGATGGGACAGACACAATAACCCCTTCAGACAGAGAATGACTTAGTTACTTTGTTCTAGGTAACCGGACGATTTTATTCAGCTTAGGAGATCCCCTCGTATCTAACCCCTTCAGTACGAAATTTCTCTCCAGAGTTGAAGAAAATCGTCTGGAGGAAGAAAGATGAAAATGGAAAAAAGTGTTAATGTGGACAATGAGTTAGATAAGACTGGTTTGGTTAAGGTAGGGTAGGGATGGGACGGTTGTGGCAGGGTGGGGTAGCGTTGGGTCGGTTATGGCCGGGTGGGGTAAGGTTGGGTTAGTTTTGGCAGGACGGCGTAGGATTGGGCCGGTTTTGGCAGGGTGGGGTAGGACTGGGTCGGTTTTGGCAGGGTGAGGTTAGATTGGGCTGATTATGCCGAGGTAGGGTAGGGATGGGTCGGTTATGGCAGGGTTGAATAGAGGTGGGTCGATTAGGGCAGGCGAGGGTAAGCATGGGTAGGTTATGGTTGCGTTGGGGAGGGTAGGATAGGTTATGGCAGGGTAAGATAGGGCCGGGTGGTGGTGGGCTGGGTAGGGTAGTGTAGGGCTGGGTAGGGTAGGGTAGGCTGAATCAGGGTAGTGTACGGTACAGAAGAGAGGTGGGTATAACTGCCGTTTAGTTCCGTCATGTCCAACGCCTATTTCACTCAGTTATGATACTGTCTCATCAAATTTGGGGCGATCTTCTCTACGATTTTTGTTCTTCCCCGCTTAGTTCAGTCCTTTAGTTCATTCATGACCCTTGGCTTTCCTTTTTATTTATTTTTTTATGTGGTGGAGCGCAGGTGCACGAGGCTAGACCACCATAAGTCCAGAATATTTAAGGGTAGGCCACCAAGCTACGCCCTGGTAACGTCTACACGTCAAAACATCTGTCCACCTCTGGGACTTGAACTGCGGAGCGCTGGACGCTGAGCTCCCGGTCTGCGGATGTCACTTTTACACTTTGCTAGCTTCTGACGATATCCTACAGCTTCAGAAAACCCTCTTAGGATGACGGGACAGAATCATGTAACACTTCAGACCAAGAACGATTTATTTACTTTGTCCTAGCTGACCGCACGATTTTATTCAACTTAGGAGATCCCCTGACATAGAAGGGGTTGATGCTGGCTGTATCTAACCCCTCAAATTCAAAATTCCTCTCCAGAGCTGAAGAAAATCGTCTGGAGAAAGAATGAAGAAAACTGAAGAAAGTGTTAGAGTGAAAAATGAGTTAGATAAGATTGGTTTGGTTAGGGCAGGGTAGGGTTGGGTCGGTTATGCCAGGGTGGGGTAGGGTTGGGTCGGTTTTGGCAGGGTGAGGTAGGACTGGGATAGTTTTGGCAGGGTGGGGTAGGACTTGGATGGTTTTTGCAGGGTGGGGTAGGATTGGGTCGGTTATGGCAGGGTGGGGTAGAGTTGGATCGGTTATGCCAGGGTGGGGTAGAGTTGGGTCGGTTTTGGCAGGGTGAAGTAGGACTGGGATAGTTTTGGCGGGGTGGGGTAGGACTTGGATGGTTTTTGCAGGGTGGGGTAGGACTGGGTCGGTTATGGCAGGGTGGGGTAGGGATGGGTCGGTCTTGGCAGGGTGGGGAAGGGACGGGTCGGTCTTGGCAGGGTGGGGAAGGAACGGGTCGGTCTTGGCAGGGTGAGGTAGGAATGGGTCGGTCTTGGTAGGGTGGGGTAAGATCGGGTCGGTTTTGGCAGGGTGGGGTAGGATTTGGTCGGTTTTGGCAGGGTGGGGTAGGGATGGGTCGGTCTTGGCAGGATGGGGTAGGATTGGGTCGGATATGGCAGGGTAGGGTAAGATCGGGTCGGTTTTGGCAGGGTGGGGTAGGATTGGGTCGGTTTTGGCAGGGTGGGAAAGGATTGGTCGGGTTTGGCAGGGTGGAGTAGGACTGGGTTGGTTTTGGCAGGGTGGGGTAGGATTGTGTCGGTCTTGACAGGGTGGGGTAAGGTTGGGTTGGTTTTGGCAGTATGGGGTAGGGATGGGTCGATTATGGCAGAGTAGGGTAGGGATGGGTCGGTTATGGCAGAGTAGAATAGAGGTGGGTCGATTAGGGCAGGCGAGGGTAAGCATGGGTAGGTTATGGTTGCGTTTGGGAGGGTAGGATAGGTTACGGCAGGGTAAGATAGGGCTGGGTGGTGGTGGACTGGGTAGGGTAGGGCTGGGTAGGGTAGTGTAGGGCTGGGTAGGGTAGTGTAGGCTGAATCAGGGTAGTGTAGGGTACAGAAGAGTGGTGGGTATAACTGCCGTTTAGTTCCGTCATATCCAACGCCTATTTCACTCAGTTATACTACACTGTCTCATCAAATTTGGGGCGATCTTCTCAACGATTTTTGTTCTTCTCCGCTTAGTTCAGTCCTTTAGTTCATTCATGACCCTTGGCTTTCCTTCTTTTTTTTTTATGAGGTGGAGCGCAGGGGCACGAGGCTAGACCACCATTAGTCCAGAATATTAAAGGGTAAGCCACCAAGCTACGCCCTGGTAACGTCTACATGTCAAAACATCTGTCCACCTCTGGGACTTGAACCGCGGAGCGCTGGACGCAGAGCTCTCGGTTTGCGGATGTCACTTTTACTCTTTGCTAGCTTCTGACGATATCCTACAGCTTCAGAAAACCCTCTTAGGATGACGGGACAGAATCATTTAACTTGTGCTGGAGTCTACTGTGTACTCTGTTCCATGTCTTTGGGAACTAGAGTATAGCATTGTATGCTTTCTTTGCATACTTTACTTTTTCTGTGATATTGTATTTTAGTCATTTGTAATACCATAAAGGGCAAAGTAAAGTTGATATACAGCTGATTCTTTTATTATCTTTAGTGTTTTACAAGAGTTTACAATTACAATACATTTACAAAGTATACAAGTAGCAATGGCAGCAGCTGTTAGGTTACTCTGGCAGAAGATTTTATATATTAAAGTATCTCAAAGTATATCACAAAAGTATTGGACTAGAGCAAATGTTTCAAGTATTATCAAAGTATATCAGTTAAATACGGGCAAGATACCTTTAGCAATTAATATTATGTAGTAGGTCCTATGTCTATCCCCAACTCGCTCCCTCGCTCCTACTCGCCCCTCTACCCTCTCTCCATCACGCTCACTCTAGAACGACAGAAAAAGAAAAAGCGCATGAAAGTAAAGGTGGGGAAGAGAAAGAAGCACTAAAGCAGACAGACACTAACAGACAGACACACCATCCCAGCACGTTCGGCTGCGCTGAGGACAGGCTGACAGGACAGACGGAAAGGAAGATGGAAGTGGAAGGAAGTCCCCCCTTTCCCGCCTCCCCCCACCCCACCTCCCTCCCCAGACCCACCTACCTGCCACACCCAGCCTAGTATGCTGGGAACTAAACACACACACACACACACACACACACACACACACACACACACACACACACACACACACACACACGCACGAACGCACGCACGCACGCACGCACACACACACACACACACACACACACACACACACACACACACACACACCCTAAAGGAAAATACAAAGAAAAATACAACCTGTCACCTGTCCTGTCCGGCGCTCCGATCTCCCTGCAGGCTCTCCGGTCTCCCCTGGTCTCTCTGCCGTCTCGTCTCTCCCTCGCAGCCGTCTCTGCATCGCCTGGGGAAATACAGGAACATCAAAGGTGCCTAAGGAATGCAATGCCTACCAGAGTAACGCTATACAGGTGCCGCGACAGCTGCTGCTACCCACCCTACCACATCACCTATCAGTACAAGCTACAACACACGCTGCACCAGTTCCTCTGCAGGGCTTGCCATGTTCTCGAGCGGCCATCTCGTCGTCTACAGCTGCCATTTCTTCCGTAGTTGCCACAACTTCTTCTGAGGTTGCCATGTCTTCTGAGGTTGCCATCTCGTCATCTGAGGTTGCCATCTCGTCTTCTGAGGTTGCCATCTCGTCTTCTGGAGCTGCAGCTTCGCCTTCCCCCTCGCCTGCAGTTGCCATCTCGCTGGCCAGGGTTGACATCTCGTCCTCCGTCGTTTCCATCGTTTTCTGTGGAGCAAATATCAATCAGGCCAAAGTACGCACTATATGTTACTGCTGAGCCTATGTCCCGTATTCTGGGTGGCATAGGAGGCTTCGTAGCGCATTTCCCTGAGAGATTTATTTTCCATAACACCAACATTATATTGCAAACTTACGTCAATGTCTTCTAACCCCAACTTGTCACCCAATTCCTTCCCATTCCACACATCCTTCCTTTAAGTTCTTCACAGCCATACTGTACCATCACCACACCCACACTACCACCACCACCACCACAACCACACTCCATCACAACCACCAGCATAACATTATCACCACTACCACAACCACGTACTACCACCACCATCACAACCACACACCACCACCACCGCTGACATCACCACCGTCACAACCACCACACAGCTATCAGTGCTCTAGTGCAAAATTTGTCAGAGAGAGAGAGAGAGAGAGATTTTTGTGCGTGTGTGTGTGTGTGTGTGTGTGTGTGTGTGTGTGTGTGTGTGTGTGTGTGTGTGTGTGTGTGTGTGTGTGTGTGAAAATAACTCTTTTAACAATAAACAAAATGCATGACTAAGTGTACGATGTGAGAAAAGCTCAGAAAAAAATATTTCAAATTTCAAAAAGTTTAAAAATGGTTCAAATACCTTTTACTTGGGGAGAAAGCTATTATTTCCCACTCCTGTCGTCTGTCGTGTCGGTGTAAATATCCTTTGCTTGCCTGACCGTGTAAATATCCTCTGCCTGCTTGATCGTGCGAAAATCCTCTTCTTTCTTCGTGTCAATGGAAAAATTCAACCTGAGAGGTGGAGAGCAGAGGTGTGAGGGTAGGGGAGGTTTGACTGGTAGCAGGGAGATGGGAGGGGGGGTAGAAGGAAGAGGTGAGGGGGTAGGGAAGAGGTGAGGGGGTAGGGAAGAGGTGAGGGGGTAGGGAAGAGGTGGGGGGGTAGGGAAGAGGTGGGGGGGTAGGGAACAGGGGAGGGGGGTTGAGGGAAGAGTTGAGGGGGTAGGGAAGAGATGAGGGGTAGAGGGAAGAGGTGAGGGGGGTAGAGGGAAGAGGTGAGGGGGCAGAGGGAAGAGGTGAGGGGGCAGAGGGAAGAGGTGAGGGGGTAGAGGGAAGAGGTGAGGGGGTAGAGGGAAGAGGTGAGGGGGTAGAGGGAAGAGGTGAGGGGGTAGAGGGAAGAGGTGAGGGGGTAGAGGGAAGAGGTGAGGGGGTAGAGGGAAGAGGTGAGGGGGTAGAGGGAAGAGGGGAGGGGGGTAGAGGGAAGAGGGGAGGGGGATAGAGGGAAGAGGGGAGGGGGTAGAGGGAAGGGGTGAGGGGGTAGAGGGAAGAGGTGAGGGGGGTAGAGGGAAGAGGTGAGGGGGTAGGAAAGAGGGGAGGGGGGTAGAGGGAAGAGGGGAGGGGGGTAGAGGGAAGAGGGGAGGGGGGTAGAGGGAAGTGGGGAGGGGGTAGAGGGAAGAGGTGAGGGGGGTAGAGGGAAGAGGTGAGGGGGGAAGAGGTGAGGGGTAGAGGGAAGAGGTGAGGGGGTAGGGAAGAGGTGAGGGGGTAGGGAAGAGGTAAGGGGGTAGGGAAGAGGTGAGGGTGTTGAGGGAAGAGGTGAGGGGGTAGGGAAGAGGTGAGGGGGTAGGGAAGAGGTGAGGGGGTAGGGAAGAGGTGAGGGGGTAGATGGAAGAGGTGAGGGGGTAGATGGAAGAGGTGAGGGGGTAGATGGAAGAGGTGAGGGAGTAGGGAAGAGGTGAGGGGGTAGGGAAGAGGTGAGGGGGTAGGGAAGAGGTGAGGGGGTAGGGAAGAGGTGAGGGGGTAGGGAAGGGGGACTGGAGTAGTGGGCATAGAGAAGGTGGGAGTTTAGAGATGGTGTGTACAATTAGCCACTGCTACGACGCCAAAACACAAAAATCTACCTCTAGAAATATATCAGTGTGGTTGTTTGTAAATGTTGGCAAATTTAACAATGGTATTTAACATATTTTCCATCGGTTGTTTAATTAGCAAGGAGTGTTTGGGACTTTTCATAAACCTCAGGGCACCTTCGAAATAAACAGCTGTTAACCAGGATTATTGTATCTCCCTTGCCGGACGGGTGTGTGAATAATGAACTCATTTCTTAGTAGGGATTGTCACCGAAAAAATAGCTTCTTTAGACCCAAGAGCACCAGCATTGTCAACAGCTGGTGTCATAGTGGAATTGCTGTACCGTATGAATATGTAGTTATAATACGTCCACATCCACGTCATCCAATAGAGTACACGAATTATTTCTTTTAAGTATTTTGTTGGGGGGGTGAGGGTACAGACAATCTTCACCCCCTCCCCCCGTAGTTCACACAACGCACGACGTCAGAACGCATGCCCTGATCAAGGAAGGGTGTAAATCACAATCTTTATGCAAATATGTGAACGGTACAGTCATGAGAGCCAACCTGAAAGCCATTATGGTCAAAGCCCCATCTTGTCACCGACCATGACTACCAAAATCTCAGTCAGTTATCGAGATGGTGAATAAATCGGATAATGTCGGGGCAAATGATCATGTTAGTGTTAACCCATTCAGCCAGGAAACGTCGTTCATTTTATTCATGCAGCAGCCTGATGATTTTAATTCAGCTTAGGGTACACTTTTCAAACTGAAGGAGTCAGATGCACTACTAATAAAGTCTTTAGTACGAGAGGCTGCTCGTAAGCTGAATAAAATCGCTTGATAACAATAAGAATAAAATAAGAATGATGTCACTCTGGTTCAGGGGAATTAAAGAATCTTTACCTATCCTAGGTTCACGTAGTCACCATATTTCGTTCAGAAATAACAATGATTAGATGGATGTGAAATGTCTCCTTCAATGCGAGGCCTGGGAGTGTATGTGTGTGTGTGTGGGGGGGGGTAGGTTTAATATTGACGAGTTAAGAGGAAGGATGGGACAGGAGTGAATTGGTGTAGTGATGTGGAGGGGTTGATTGAGATGGTTTGGACATGTGGAGAGGATGGAGGATGACAATAGGGTAAGGAGAGAGAGGTGTGAACGTCGGAGGTACAGTAGGGTTGCTAGAGGCAGACCTGAAAAGGGCTGGGACGAGGTCATAGTGTGTGACTTCAGGGATAAGGGAGTGAATAGGGAGGCTGCAAAAGATTGTACAGTGTGGAGAGCCGCCATGATGTGACCAAGGCCGACGACGCATGCAAGCATGTTAGATCCTTTATAAAGATACGACACGAACGAATCGATATAGGTGAGGTTCAGGGATCACCATTTTATATAATTTATCTCCTGCCACTTTTGCCTTCCATCTCTACAGTATCCCCGGCCATCCTATCGCGTTGACGAATAGAGGAATTTGGAGGAGGAACACGAACAGCAACAGTCTACCCTCCTCCTCCCTGCCTGACTTGCCTCATGCCCCTCCCCCCCGCTCTCTCTCTCTCTCTCTCTCTCTCTATTTCTTATCTGTATCTCCACACTCCGACACGTCAGCTAAATATGACCCACCACTTGTTTAGTGGCTGTGTGTGTGTGTGTGTGTGTGTGTGTGTGTGTGTGTGTGTGTGTGTGTGTGTGTGTGTGTGTGTGTGTGTGTGTGTGTGTGTGTGTGTGTGTGTGTGTGTGTGTATCGGTATGTGCGTGAACCTGTGTGTGTGTGCATCATTGTGTGCGTGTATCTGTGCTCGTATCTGAGTATGCGTGTATCAGTGCCTGTGTGTATCAGTGCCTGTGTGTATCAGTGCCTGTGTGTATCAGTGCCTGTGTGTATCAGTGTGTGCGTATATTACTGTGCGTGCGTGCTCTGATCAGTGCTGGTATCAGTGTTTGAGTGAATGAATACGTGCGTGCATTAGTGTGTACCTGCTCCGTGCGCGCGTGTTTAGTGCGTACATGCCACAGCGTGTGCGTACATCTGTGTGCGTGCATCAGTGTGTACGTGCTAAGTGTGTACGTAGTCAAATTGTGTGTGTTCAGTGTGTACTTAGTCAAATTGAGCGTGTTCAGTGTGTGCGTATGCAGTGTGTACTTGTTCAGTGTGTACGTGTTCAGTGTGTGTGTGTGTGTGTGTGTGTGTGTGTGTGTGTGTGTGTGTGTGTGTGTGTGTGTGTGTGTGTGTGTGTGTGTGTCGGTATGTGCGTGAACCTGTGTGAGTGTGTGTGTCGGTATGTGCGTGAACCTGTGTGTGTGTGCATCATTGTGTGCGTGTATCTGTTCTCGTATCAGTGCCTGTGTGTATCAGTGCCTGTGTGTATCAGTGCCTGTGTGTATCAATGTGTGCGTATATTAGTGTGCGTGCGTGCTCTGATCAGTGCTTGTATCAGTGTTTGCGTGAATGAACACGTGCGTGCATTAGTGTGTGCCTGCTCCGTGTGCGCATGTATAGTGCGTACATGCCGCAGCGTGTGCGTGCATCGGTGTGTGCGTGCATCAGTGTGTACGTAGTCAAATTGTATGTGCTCAGTGTGTACTTAATCAAATTGTGCGTGTTCAGTGTGTACGTGTTGTGTGTACGTGTTCAGTGTGTACGTGTTCAGTGTGTGCATGTTTACTGTGTGCGTGTTTATTGTGTGCGTGTTTATTGTGTGCGTGTTCAGTGTGTGCGTGTTATGTGTGTGGGTGTTCAGTATGTGCGTGTTTATTGTGTGCGTGTTTATTGTGTGCGTGTTTATCGTGTGCGTGTTCAGTGTGTGCGTGTTCAGTGTGTGCATGTTTATTGTGTGCGTTCTCAGTGTAGGCGTACTTACTGTATGCGTGGTGTGTGCGCGTATTTACTGTGTGCGAATACCAGTGTGTAACTCAAACTGTACGCATGTTTTTAAGAGTGAAGGTATGAAAAAGTTAATGATGATGATGATGATGATAATGATGATGATGATGACGGCTACGATGGTGGCTGTGGTGGTGGTGATGGTGTGGTAACTTTGATGATGATGATGATGATGATGATGATGATGATGATGATGATGATGATGATGATTTTTTCTAGTTCTTTTTAATCAGGAAACTTTTATGTTATCAAGGAGGATTCTGTACTCTACTCCTTTCACCTTAACTTGGCCCATTTTCGTCCGTTTGCAGCTTTTCACGTGTCTCAGTTGCGTCTTTGAAACAGCACGTTTTCGTGACTAGCATAATATTCTATTGTTACAACTCAGCATTCGAGATAAAGAGATTGCAATGTAGGCCAAGTTAGAGTAAAATGAGTATAGTGAAGGGGATGGGATGGAGGGATGGAGTAGAGAGGTATACGAGACAGGCGGGTGTACGTTGGGGGAGGGCAGCGAAATGGCAGTGTATATGGCGACATGGAGGCGATTTGTTTATGGCCACCCCATACAGGTTTAAGGCGTCTAGCTATAGATATCTAGACAATTAGGGCTATAGATATAGGTGACGATACACGACTATTAAAATTACATCCATTTCCCTTATTTTCTACAATTTCTTTGGCCTACAACGCTTCCTGGCTGACCGTAAGATATCCCCGTGTCCTAATTTAGTCACCTTAATGGCAAAAACAGCAAAACCCAACACTTGCAGCAAGAGGAGAAGCCTACACACCATCACTATCTCTTAACCAGCAAAACGACGTCTATTGCCCTCATCTGTTGAATCTATTTGACCTATGACACTTCCTGGTTGGCAGCAAGATACCTCTGTGTCCTATCTGAATCATCTTAATGGCAAAAACAGCGAAATTTAACCCCCAAACAGTAAAATTTAACACTTACAGCAGGAGACGGAGCCGACGCAGCCTCACCCTCTTATCGTCCGAGTACCACTGACTGACCAATGGAATGCCATGCTTGTTCAGCCCAGAAACTTGTGTGAAACTTTACCCAACTACTTTTACATCCACTAGAGGGCACGGAGGCCCTCTCATCTTCAGGGTAACTCTAGTATTTTATTCAAGCTAATACAAGAGGCTATTATGCACCTGTGAGCTATTTATAAGTGTCTGAGAGCTTTCATGCTGTAAATATTAACCCTCCAATGATCGTGACAACTCTAGTACTTTTATTTATTAGACTCCAGACGATTTTATTCAGCTCGGAATGGGTCTTAGGAGCCTGAGTGCATAAGAGAAAACCGTCGTAGAGGAAGCATCAGGGACCGTAGCAAACAAAGTCAGAAATTATACTTAGATGTTTACCATACTCTATTCACTTTCACTTTGCCTAATATTGCCATCTCCTCACCGTAAATGCTGAGCTGTAAGGATACATTAACACTAGAACATAGAAGAATACTCTCGTTTCCCTAACTGGACCAAAAATTACCATCTCTCCATCTTGAATGCTGAGTTGTAACAACAGATGAACACCATAACATGATGATAGTCACGAAGAAGTGCTATGTCAAGGATGTAGTGACATACCATTGTCATTTCCTGGCACTGGACTACGTGAAATGAGTAAAATGATCTACACAAGGATGGAAATCTGGCCCGTGTTAGAGGAAGAACGGTATAATCACGAAAAGGTGATATGGAATGGATATTGAACTTCACTTTAACTTGGCCTAAAATTGCCATCTCTCTATCTTGAATGCTGAGTTGTAACAAGAGCCTGACATTAGAATATGATGCTAGTCACGAAAAAGTGCTGTTGAAGATATGTAGAGCAGTGTTATCGTCTTCTTCTGCCTGTAATTATGCTATGAGAAATAGGCAGCAAATATAAGATCTCATCCACGTTAAGTCTGATAAGCTATACATACAGCTTAATGGAACGCTCTGGTAAAAATTACAGCTATAAACTCATTCTACAACTCCCTAGCACCTCTTCCTTAGATATTTATTTTGCTTATTACACCTTGCTCTCCTACTGTGCTGTATAAATACTTCAAGCTTTACCATAATCTGCATAAGAAACGTAGAAAAGGATGTTAATCAGCCTTGTCCAAAAATATATCGCTAAGGAAGTCTTTGGTTGACTAGTGGGAGGTGCCTGTGTGTTACCATGGCAACCTCTCACACCACCAGTTACATACACACATTTTCCCACCAGCAAGTTCCATTAGAGAGTATTGTGTGTGTGTGTGTGTGTGTGTGTGTGTGTGTGTGTGTGTGTGTGTGTGTGTGTGTGTGTGTGTGTACAGTCATGCGTGTGCCTGCACATCTCACCGCAATGCTCCGCCAACACCCACAACACTTTTCTCCTTAATTTCTTACCACAGAGAACTCTTACATTCCTGGATCTTTTCAAAAACTTGGTTCGACGTCGTTCTTACATATTATGAAGGAAAAAAAGGTAACTGTTGATATAAATATTGGTAAAAAAACAAACATTATACAGTATATAAACTGCGGGAGATATATTCTTTCACTTTCACTTGGCCCAGATTTTCGTTCTTTTGCAGCTGATTTCACGTAGTTCAGTGGCAGAAAGTACAATGCTATGGCTCTACAACCTTGCCTCAGCACATCTTCGTGACCAGCATCATCTTCCAGTGTTCATCTGCTGCTACAACCCCGCATTCAGGACGGAAATAGGGGAGTTTTAGGCCAAGTTAGAGTAAAAAGAGTATAGTGGACAATATTCATAGTCTTGCCTTGGTTAGAGTGTGGCTTGGTTAGAGTGTGTTACACACACACACACACACACACACACACACACACACACACACACACACACACTCCTTTCCCCACCATCAAGTCCTACCTTATAATACTTGTGTGTGTGTGTGTGTGTGTGTGTGTGTGTGTGTGTGTGTGTGTGTGTGTGTGTGTGTGTGTGTGTACAATCATATCAGTGTGACGTGTGCGTGTGTGTAGTCATGTGAGTATATTTCACGTACATGTGTAGGCGTGTAAGTATAAATAGTCTTATCAGTATGACGTGTGTGCGTGTGTGTATGTGACGTACATGTGTAAGTGTGTATGTGCGTGTGTTTGACGTATATGTGTACTGTAGGTGTCTATGCGTGTGTATGTAAGTGTATGCTTCGTGATGTGTGTGTGTGTGTGTGTGTGTGTGTGTGTGTGTGTGTGTGTGTGTGTGTGTGTGTGTGTGTGTGTGTGTGTGTGTGTCTGTGTGTGTACGTTTTTGAATTGTCTTCCATCCAGGGAGAGACAGAAAGAGAGAAAGAGAGAGAGAGAGAGACAGAAAGAGAGAAAGAGAGAGAGAGAGAGAGAGAGAGAGAGAGAGAGAGAGAGAGAGAGACAGACAGAGACAGAGGAAGGCCTTTGACTGTGTGTGTGTGTGTGTGTGTGTGTGTGTGTGTGTGTGTGTGTGTGTGTGTGTGTGCATCAGTACTGAGGCTGGGCAGTTACAGCTAACTGAAGAACGTGGGCAAGTAGGTAGGCAAGAATAAACGTAAGTAGGTAGGTAAGTAGGTAGATAAGGAGGCTGGCAAAGTAGGTAGGTATTTAGATAGGTAGGTAGGTAGGTAGGTAGATTGGTAGGTAGGTAGACAGAGAAATAGGTGGGTAAGTAGGTTGGTAGGCAGGTAAGTAGGTTGGCAGGTAGGTAAGTAGGTTGGTAGGTAGGTAGGCAGGCCGGTAGGTAGGCAAGAGTAAAGTAGGTAGATAGGTCAGTAGGTAGGTAAGTAGGTAGGAAGGTAGGTAAGTAGATAAATAGGTAGGTAGGCTGGTAGGTAAGTAGATACGAAGGTAGGTAGGTAAGTAAGTTAGTAGATATGTAGGCAGGACGGTAGGTAGGCCATTAGTATGTATATATGGAGATACCTAATAGACAACAGACAGACAGACGGGATGGATGAAAGGAAGGAGGGAAGGAAGGAAGGAAGGAAGGAAGGAGGGAAGGAAGGAAGGAAGGAAGGAGGGAAGGAAGGAAGGAAGGAAGAACGGAAGGAAGGAAGGAAGGAAGGAGGGAAGGAAGGAAGGAAGGAAGGAGGGAAGGAAGGAAGGAAGGAAGGAAGGAGGGAAGGAAGGAAGGAAGGAAGGAGGGAAGGAAGGAAGGAAGGAAGGAGGGAAGGAAGGAAGAAAGGAAGGAAGGAAGGAAGGAAGGAAGGAAGGAAGGAGGAAGAGAAAATGACTAAGGGAGAGGAGGGGGGGTGGAGGGAGTGGCTGGGGACGAGAGTCAAGGAGACGGGCTGGGGACGCGCCAGACGAGAGAATATGATACGTCAGGCGCGTCCCCAGCCCGTCTCTTCTGGCCTCTCGTCCCCAGCCACTCTGTTTGTCTGTCTGTCTCTGTCTGTCTCCGTGTCTGTCTGTCTGTCTCTCTCTTTCTGTCTGTCTGTCTGTCTGTCTCTCAGTCTGTCTCTCTGCCTGTCTCTATGTCTGTCTGCCTCTCTCTCTCTCTCTCTCTCTCTCTCTTTTGTCTGTCTGTCTCTATCTCTGTCTTTCTCTGTCTCTCTCTCTCTGTCTCGTTCTGTCTGCCTCTCTGTCTGTCTGTCTGTCTCTGTCTCTCTCTTTCTCTGTCTGTCTCTGTCTTTCCCTCAGTCTCTGTCTCTCTGTCTCTGCCTGTCTCTCTCTCTCGGTCTGTCTGTCTGTCTGTCTGCCTGTCTCTCTCTCTCTCTCTCTCTCTCTCTCTCTCTCTCTCTCTCTCCCACGTGTCTTCACTGCCTGAGCTTCTCTAGGGACAAGATAGGTAGGTAGGGCAGAGTAGACTAGGGTAGGGTAAGGCAGGGCAGAGCAGGGTACGGTATAGCAGGGCAGGGCAGGGTAGGGTAGGGTAGGGTAGGGTAAGGTGGATTAGGGTAGGGTACTGCTATTTATTTATCCATCTATCTATTAGTCTATCATCCATCCATCCATCCATCTATCTATCTATCTATCTATCTAATCTAGCAGGCGAAATATTACTTAGCTTTTAACGCAGGTAAGTGATGGCTGACTTTTATAGGTTACTGACTGGCTTACTGACTGGCTGGCTGACTGGCTGGCTGACTGGCTTTCCCCTGACTTTCTTCATGGCTTGCTGTGGAATTCCTTCAGTTCCTTACGTCTATCTGTCGACAAGAATCATCATCATCATCATCATCATCATCATCATCGTCATCATCATCATCATCATCATCATCATCATCATCATCATCACCATCATCATCATCACCATCAATATCGTCATCATCGTCTTCATTATTATTATTATTATTATTATTATTATTATTATGATAATGATGATGATGATGGTAGTGAAGCATGTGTAAGGGTAAATGGGCATCTGAGTGAATGGTTCACGATCGGTGTGGGCGTGCGACAAGGTTGTGTGATGTCCCCGTGGTTGTTCAATATATATATGGATGGGGTGATGAGAGAAGTAAAAACACGAGTAATGGAGAGAGGGATGGCGTTGGTAATGAATGGTGATGGATGGAATATCTCCAATTTGTTGTATGCTAATGATGCAGTGCTGCTTTCAAGTACCTGATAAGAACTTGGTAGGCTAGTGCAGAGCTTTGCTGATGTCTGTGAGAGTCGTGCCTTTAGAATAAATGTGGAAAAGAGTAAAGTGATGGTTAATGAGAGAGAAGGTGACTCCCAGTGTGATGTTACAGTGAATGGAGAGAGACTGGAATTGGTGAGAGAGTTCAAATACCTGGGTACAGTGATAGAAAAGAGAGGAAAATGTACAAAAGAAGTTGAAAGTAGAGTAACACAAGAAAGGAAAGTAGCTGGTGCTATGAAGGCCTTGATAAGAAACAGAGACTTGAGTGTTGCAGGTGTACGAGGCTTACATGAAGGACTGTTAGTGTCAAAAGTGTTAGTGCCAACTTTAACATATCGATGTGAGACTATGGCGTGGCATGAAAATGAAAAGTCGAGAGTAAGAGCAGTGGAGATGGGACTGGTGAGGAATGTATGTGGAGTACAGAGGGTGGATTGGATACGAAATAATGTGACTCGTGAAAGATGTGGAGTGGGGAAGTCGGTGACACCAGAATTGAAGAGAGTGTACTGAGATGGTATGGTCATGTGGAGGGAATGGATAACAATAGAGTGGTGAAAAAGATATATCTGAGCGCATTTGAAGGAGGGAGGAGGCGAGGTAGGCTAAGGAGAAGGTGGAGAGATATGGTGGAAGAGTGTGTGAGAAAGAGATGTATGAGGCTAAGGGACGGACAAGAGATCGAGCTGGCTGGATGAATATTGTGCGGAGCACATAACCAGGGATTTGGCAGCCGTTTTTAACGTGACAGCGTCCCGGCTGACTTTATCAGATGGGTATATGAGAAGCTACAGAAATCGGTGAAAGTTTTTTTTTTTTTTTTTTTTTTTTTTTGTTGCTTATATGATGGAGCCAGGATTCCTGGGGCTTGAATGATAAGTGAATGGAAGCTTGGCTCATTGAACTAGGCATACCTAGGCTTTCTGGACGTTGTTACACCTCACCCTTCCCTAGGATGGGAAAGGAGGTCCGGATGATGATGATGATGATGTTGATGATGATGATGATGATGACAATGATGACGACGATGATGATGATGATGATGATGATGATGGAGCAAGCTGTGTGGCTAGAGTGAGGAGTGGTTGGAGGAAGTTCAGGTAGCTGTTGCTTCTCCTGACATTGAGAGGGCTCTCCCTCCGTGCTAAGGGATCTTTGTATGCAGCATGTGTTAGGAGTGTAATGCTGTATGGTAGTGAGACCTGGGCAGTAAAGGAAGAGGATATTCGTAGTGTAATGCTGTATGGTAGTGAGACCTGGGCAGTAAAGGAAGAGGATATTCATAGTGTAATGCTGTATGATAGTGAGACCTGGGCAGTAAAGGAAGAGGATATTCGCAGACTCAAATGTACAGAAATGACAATAGTTAGGTGGATGTGTAGTGCGACCCTGAGTGCAAGGCCTTGGGGGGCTGGGTTTACGATGGAAGAGTCGAGAGGTAGGATATGACTGGAATGTACTGGCATTGTGATGAGGAGGGGTAGATTGAGATGGTTTGGGAGGTAGGATGTGACTGGGGTGTATTGGTGCTGTGATGAGGAGGGGTAGACTGAGATGGTTTGGGCATGTGGAGAGGACGGGGGATAACAATTGGGTGCCGAAAGTGAAAAGTGTTAATGCTGGGGGTTGGGTTGCGAGAGACAGACCGAAAAAGACCTGAGACGAGATCATAATGGATTGAACAGGGAGGCTGCCAGAGATTGAGAAGCATGGAGAACAGCCATAAGGTGACTAAGGCTGACGCATGCATTTTGGAGCCTTTATAAACAAAACTAAACGAAAAGAAAAAATGAAACGAAATGATTATCGTATTTATTGCCCATTCTCTATCATCACTGCTGAGATATAACAACAGATGAAAGCTGGAATACGATGCTAGTCACGTAGAAGTGCTATGTAAGTGAAGCCGAAGCACTGCCTTATTCTGCCACTTAGCTACGTGAAATAAACTCTCATATGATGCTAGTCACGAAGTAGTGCTTTGCCAATAACAGCTTGCATGTCATCTTGTCCTTCAGCATCTGTCTGTCTTCCCTCCTGCTCACATTTTCCTCTTTTTTCTCTCCACCACATCCCTCCACCTCTTCCTCGGCCTCCCTCTCCCTTTCTCACGCTGCACCTCAATCACATACACTCTCCTAGTCAGTCTCTCAATCTCCATTATCTCCACATGGCCAAATGATCTCAGGGTACTTCTCCCAACACTTTCAATCACATCCACATCAATACCACAAGGCTCCCTCACTTCCTCATATGTTCGTCTGTCTCTCCACGTAACTCCACATCCACATTAACACCATAACTCTCCTTTACTTTCTCGTTTGTCTGTCTGTCCCTCCATGCAGCTCCAAATCCACATCAACACCACTACAACCTTCCACTTCCTCATTGTCTCTCTATCTCTGTTAACTCCCTATCCACATCAACACCACAACGCTTCTTCTTCATTTGTCTGTCTGCCTCTCCACGTAACTCCACATCCACATCAACACAACGCTTTTAAACTTTCTCATTTGTCTGTTTGTCTCTCCACGCAACTCTACATCCACATCAACAAAACAACGCTCCTTTACTTCCTCATTTGTCTGTCTGTCTCCACTAACTCAATATCCACATCAACAACTCTACGCTACTCCTTTGTCTGTCTGTCTCTTCACGTAACTCCACATCCACATCAACACCACAACGCTCCTTTACTTCCTTATTTGTCTCAGCGTTACCGTAAAATACACAATGAAAGAAAACGTAATTGTTGAACAAATGTTATGGTATACTCGTGTATTATGAGTATAGCAGGTGTACTATGAATCATGAAATAAAACATATCCTGATTGGAGTGTATTGAAGTTAAATGATTAAAATACCCAAATACATCTTCAGTAAATGCTAAACTGTAACTAATTAAGCGACATAAAGACATAAGTTTATCTACACACGACAAATATTAAAGTGACTAACCATGTACCTAATACATTCGATAGTCTATCCCTGCACAATAAAAGAGTGTATGTGAGTGAAGTGAAGGAGGGGAGAGGAGGGAGAGATCGAGGATGAGATAGAGGGATGGAGTAGAGAGGTGTATGAGAGAGGGAGGTATAAGTTGGGGGGATGGAGAGTGAGAGGCTAAGCACGAATTGATTACATCCGTTTATAATTTCTAATCGTGAAGTGATGCTGGCCATCATACTATGCCAAACTCATTCACTGTTCACGACTTGCGGCGAGAATTGCTTTTGTCGTTCCTGCATGCTTTTAATATGACCGTAAGTGTTTAGCATTTGCCTTGTTAATAATTTGCCAAGTAATAAGGCAGCAGAAAGTGAGAGGTGTGAACATTAGGGTTAGGGTTGCGAGAGGCAGACCGAAGAAAGCCTGGGGCGATGTCAATGAGTGTGACCTCAGGGATAAGGGACTGAATAGGGAGGCTGCCAGAGATAAGCATCATGGAGAGCCGCCATTATGTGACCAAGGCCGATACATGCAAGCAGGATGGAGCCTTTATAAACGAAACGAGACGAAAAACGAAGCTATGATAGCACAGTACAGCTGGCCTGGACATGGCACTTATACTGTAGATGCCACACAGCAATAAAAGTGATTTTGTTCCCACCAAACACCACCAGTCTGATGTAGCCATTCAGTCAGGAGATCATTCCAACACACTTCTCACTTTCTACACCCATCTGTCATTCTCCACCCTCCCCAAATGCCCAAACCATCTCAGTCTACCCCTCCTCATCACAATACCAGTACATTCCAGGGTGTTTACTGTGCACGGCCATGTAAGGCAATGCACACACGGGGCTGGAGGTGACTGGGTTGATCACAGAGGACTGGGGTGACCTAGAGGTTCACCTACCACCACAGCAGGGGGTCAGTGCTCATGTTACGACACTCCAGCCATTGTGGAAGTATTGCCACTGAGAGAATATGATAATAAACATAGCGTCAGTGAGGGGCAGTGTCTGTGGCAGCCATCCAACGAGGGTGACGCTAAGTACCCGTGCACACGTCAGTCCTGGCAACACCCTTCACTGGTGCACTTAGGGTGCCAGTGCAAGAGGCCAAAAGAACACCGGGGCAAGGTTTGTCATGAGGAGTGGCATTATTTGGTGATGTCATGAGGAGTGGCATTATTTGATGATGTCATGAGGAGTGGCATTATTTGGTGATGTCATGAGGAGTGGCATTATTTGGTGATGTCATGAGGAGTGGCATTATTTGGTGATGTCATGAGGAGTGGCATTATTTGGTGATGTCATGAGGAGTGGCATTATTTGGTGATGTCATGAGGAGTGGCATTATTTGGTGATGTCATGAGGAGTGGCATTATTTGGCTCCTCCACAGCACCAAGACATGTCACTCAACAAAGCCAAACAGGAGATGGAGCACAAGGAACCTGCCGAACTCAGTGTAAATATGAGAAGGCCAAAGACACAACACATACGGTAATGAAGAGACCAACACAGCGGCAACTGAGCAAAATATTGGAGGTGACCGACTACTTCAAGGATTAATAGATATGATTTCAAGGTGGCGATCATCATCCACTCACTTGATGTAGTGCTGCCTACTTCTTCCTTCACCTTTACCAGTCTATTCCCATATCTGCCCTCCTTGTTCCCTATTTCTTACCACCATCCACTCACTTGATGTAGCGCTGCCTACTTCTTCCTTCACCTTTATCACTCTTTTCCCATGTCTGCCCTCCTCGTTTCCTATTTCTCACCATCATCCACTCACTTGATGTAGTGCTGCCTACTTCTTCCTTCACCTTTATCATTCTCTTTTTTGTGTCTGTCCTCCTCTCTTCCTATTTCTCCCATCTTTTCTGTCACTTTTTATTACTCTTCTTTCCTTTTCAGGTGGCTTTACATTGAGTGACAAGCCTAATCGTTTCCTGTAAGCCAAGAAACCATTTACAACGCTGGGTGGTAACCATATAACCAACACATTCGTGTTCCCTTCGTGTCAACAAGCGGGTGACAGGGTGGTGGTGGTGGTATGGTGGTAGGGTGGGTTGCAGGGTGGTGGTGGTGGTGGTGGTGGTGGTAAGGTCGGTTGCAGGGTGGTGGTGGAAGGATGGGTTGCAGGGAGGTGGTGGTACTAGGGTGGGTTGCAAGATGGTGGTGGTGGTGGCAAGGTGGTGGTGGTGGTGGTGATGGTAGGGCGGGTTGCAGGGTGGTGGTGGTGGTGGTAGGGTGGTGGTGGGGGTAGGGTGGGTGGCAGGGTGGTGGTGGTGGTGGAGGTAGGGCGGGTTGCAGGGTGGTGGTGGTGGTGGTAGGGTCGGTTGCAGGGTGGTGGTGGAAGGATGGGTTGCAGGGAGGTGGTGTACTAGGGTGGGTTGCAAGGTGGTGGTGGTAGCAGGGTGGTGGTGGTGGTGGTGATGGTAGGGCGGGTTGCAGGGTGGTGGTGGTGGTGGTAGGGTGGTGGTGGGGGTAGGGTGGGTGGCAGGGTGGTGGTGGTGGTGGTGGAGGTAAGGTGGGTGGCAGGGTGGTGGTGGTGGTGAAGGTAGGGCGGGTTGCAGAATGGTGGTGGTGGTGGAGGTAGGGAGGGTTGCAAGGTGGTGGTGGTGGTGGAGGTAGGGTGGGTTGCAGGGTGGTGGTGGTGTTGGAGGTAGGGCGGGTTGCAGGGTGATGGTGGTGGTGGAGGTAGGGCGGGTTGCAGGGTGCTGGTGGTAGTGGTAGAGTGGGTGGCATGGTGGTGGTGAAGGTGGAAGGGTGGGCTGCAGGGTGGTGGGGGTGGTGGTGGTGGTAGGGTGGGTTGCAGGGAGGTGTTGGTAGAGTGGGTTGCAGGGTGGTGGCGGTGGTAGGGTGGGTGGCAGGGTGGTGGTGGTGGTAGTAGGGTGAGTGCCAGGGTGGTGGTGGTGGTGGTAGGATGGGTTGCAGGGTGGAGTTGGTGGTGCTAGGGTGGTTGTTGTGGTGGTGGTGCTAGGGTGGTGGTGGTGGTGGTGATGGTTGTGGTGGTAGGGTGGGTGGCAGGGTGGTTGTGGAAGGGTGGGATGCAGGGTTGTTGTGGTGGTGGAAGGGTGACTGCAGGGTGGTGGTGGTGGTAGGACGGGATGCAGGGTGGTGGTGGTGGTGGTGGTGGTAGTAGGGTGGGTGGCAGAGGGGAACTGCAGGGTGGTGGTGGTGGTAGGGTGGGTTGCAGTTTGGTGGTGGTAGTGGTGGTAGTTGGGTCAATCGCAGGTTGGTGGTGGTGGTGGTAGTAGGATGGGTTGAAGGGTGGAGTTGGTGGTGGTAGGGTGGGTGTGGTGGTGGTGATGCTAGGATGGTGGTGGTGGTGGTGATGGTGGTGGTGGTAGGGTAGGTGGCAGGGTGGGTGGCAGGGTGGGTTGCAGGGTTGTGCTGGTGGTGGTGGTAGGGCGGGTTGCAGGGTGGTGGTAGTGATGATGGTAGTGGTGGTGCTAGGATGGTGGTGGTGGCAGCAGGGTGGGTGGCAGGGGGGGGGGTTGCAGGGTGGTGGTGGTGATAGGGAGGCTTGAAGGGTGGTGGTGGTGGTAGAAGGGTGGGTTGCAGGGAGGTGGTGGTTGTGATGGAAGGGTGGGCTGCAGGAAATTTGTGGTAGATTGGGTTGCAGGGTGGTGGTGATAGAAGGGTGGGCTGCAGGGAGGTGGTGGTGGTGGTGGTAGGTGGGTTGCAGGGTGGTGGTGGTGGTAGAGTGGGTTGCAGGGTGGTGGTGACAGGATGGGTTGTAGGGTGGAGTTGGTGGTTGTGGTGGTGGTAGTGTGGGTTGCAGGGTAGTGGTGGTGGTGGTAGTAGGGTGGATGGCAGGGTGGTGGTAGAGGAAAGGTGGGCTGTGGGATGGTGGTGGTGGTTGGGTGGGTTGCAGAGTGGTGGTGGTGGTGGTAGCGGGATGGTGGTGGTGGTACGACAGTGGTGGTTGTGGTAGTACGATAGTGGTGGTGGTGGTGGTGGTAGGATGGTGGTGGTGGTGGTATGGTGGTGGAGGTGGTAGTAGGGCAGGTGGCACGGTGGTGGTAGTGGTGGTGGTGGTGTGGTGGTAGTGTGGGTTGCAGGGTGGTGGTGGAGGTAGGGCGGGTTGCAGGGTGATGGTGGTGGTGGAGGTAGGGCGGGTTGCAGGGTGGTGGTGGTGGTGATAGGGTGGGTGGCATGGTGGTGATGAAGGTGGAAGGGTGGGCTGCAGGGTGGTGGGGGTGGTGGTGGTGGTAGGGTGGGTTGCAGGGAGGTGTTGGTAGAGTGGGTTGCAGGGTGGTGGCGGTGGTAGGGTGGGTGGCAGGGTGGTGGTGGTGGTAGTAGGGTGAGTGCCAGGGTGGTGGTGGTGGTGGTAGGATGGGTTGCAGGGTGGAGTTGGTGGTGGTAGGATGGGTTGCAGGGTGGAGTTGGTGGTGCTAGGGTGGTTGTTGTGGTGGTGGTGCTAGGGTGGTGGTGGTGGTTGTGGTGGTAGGGTGGGTGGCAGGGTGGTGGTGGAAGGATGGGATGCAGGGTTGTTGTGGTCGTGGAAGGGTGACTGCAGGGTGGTGGTGGTGGTAGGGCGGGATGCAGGGTGGTGGTGGGTGGCAGAGGGGGACTGCAGGGTGGTGGTGGTAGGGTGGGTTGCAGTTTGGTGGTGGTAGTGGTGGTAGTTGGGTCAATCGCAGGTTGGTGGTGGTGGTGGTAGTAGGATGGGTTGAAGGGTGGAGTTGGTGGTGGTAGGGTGGGTGTGGTGGTGGTGGTGCTAGGATGGTGGTGGTGGTGGTGGTGGTGGTGGTGGTGGTGGTAGGATAGGTGGCAGGGTGGGTTGCAGGGTTGTGCTGGTGGTGGTGGTAGGGCGGGTTGCAGGGTGGTGGTAGTGATGATGGTAGCGGTGGTGCTAGGATGGTGGTGGTGGCAGTAGGGTGGGTGGCAGGGGGGGGGTTGCAGGGTGGTGGTGGTGATAGGGAGGCTTGAAGGGTGGTGGTGGTGGTAGAAGGGTGGGTTGCAGGGAGGTGGTGGTTGTGATGGAAGGGTGGGCTGCAGGAAGGTTGTGGTAGAGTGGGTTGCAGGGTGGTGGAGGTGATGGAAGGGTGGGCTGCAGGGAGGTGGTGGTGGTGGTGGTAGGTGGGTTGCAGGGTGGTGGTGGTGGTGGTGGGTGGGCTGCAGGGTGGTGGTGGTGGTAGAGTGGGTTGCAGGGTGGTGGTGGCAGGATGGGTTGTAGGGTGGAGTTGGTGGTTGTGGTGGTGGTGGTAGTGTGGGTTGCAGGGTAGTGGTGGTGGTGGTAGTAGGGTGGATGGCAGGGTGGTGGTGGAGGAAAGGTGGGCTGTGGGATGGTGGTGGTGGTTGGGTGGGTTGCAGAGTGGTGGTGGTGGTGGTAGCGGGATGGTGGTGGTGGTACGACAGTGGTGGTTGTGGTAGTACGATAGTGGTGGTGGTGGTGGTGGTAGGATGGTGGTGGTGGTGGTATGGTGGTGGAGGTGGTAGTAGGGCAGGTGGCACGGTGGTGGTAGTGGTGGTGGTGGTGT
This sequence comes from Coenobita brevimanus, assembly GCF_032717465.1. Taxonomy (NCBI): domain Eukaryota; kingdom Metazoa; phylum Arthropoda; class Malacostraca; order Decapoda; family Coenobitidae; genus Coenobita; species Coenobita brevimanus. The sequence goes on along the minus strand of NC_137010.1, from coordinate 59,179,120 downwards.
GGTGGTAGTGTGGGTTGCAGGGTGGTGGTGGAGGTAGGGCGGGTTGCAGGGTGATGGTGGTGGTGGAGGTAGGGCGGGTTGCAGGGTGGTGGTGGTGGTGGTAGGGTGGGTGGCATGGTGGTGGTGAAGGTGGAAGGGTGGGCTGCAGGGTGGTGGGGGTGGTGGTGGTGGTAGGGTGGGTTGCAGGGAGGTGTTGGTAGAGTGGGTTGCAGGGTGGTGGCGGTGGTAGGGTGGGTGGCAGGGTGGTGGTGGTGGTAGTAGGGTGAGTGCCAGGGTGGTGGTGGTGGTGGTAGGATGGGTTGCAGGGTGGAGTTGGTGGTGGTAGGATGGGTTGCAGGGTGGAGTTGGTGGTGCTAGGGTGGTTGTTGTGGTGGTGGTGCTAGGGTGGTGGTGGTGGTGGTGGTGGTTGTGGTGGTAGGGTGGGTGGCAGGGTGGTGGTGGAAGGATGGGATGCAGGGTTGTTGTGGTGGTGGAAGGGTGACTGCAGGGTGGTGGTGGTGGTGGTAGGCGGGATGCAGGGTGGTGGTGGTGGTGGTAGTAGGGTGGGTGGCAGAGGGGGACTGCAGGGTGGTGGTGGTGGTAGGGTGGGTTGCAGTTTGGTGGTGGTAGTGGTGGTAGTTGGGTCAATCGCAGGTTGGTGGTGGTGGTGGTAGTAGGATGGGTTGAAGGGTGGAGTTGGTGGTGGTAGGGTGGGTGTGGTGGTGGTGGTGCTAGGATGGTGGTGGTGGTGGTGGTGGTGGTGGTGATGGTGGTGGTGGTAGGATAGGTGGCAGGGTGGGTTGCAGGGTTGTGCTGGTGGTGGTGGTAGGGCGGGTTGCAGGGTGGTGGTAGTGATGATGGTAGCGGTGGTGCTAGGATGGTGGTGGTGGCAGTAGGGTGGGTGGCAGGAGGGGGGCTGCAGGGTGGTGGTGGTGATAGGGAGGCTTGAAGGGTGGTGGTGGTGGTAGAAGGGTGGGTTGCAGGGAGGTGGTTGTTGTGATGGAAGGGTGGGCTGCAGGAAGGTTGTGGTAGAGTGGGTTGCAGGGTGGTGGAGGTGATGGAAGGGTGGGCTGCAGGGAGGTGGTGGTGGTGGTGGTAGGTGGGTTGCAGGGTGGTGGTGGTGGTGGTGGGTGGGCTGCAGGGTGGTGGTGGTGGTAGAGTGGGTTGCAGGGTGGTGGTGGCAGGATGGGTTGTAGGGTGGAGTTGGTGGTTGTGGTGGTGGTGGTAGTGTGGGTTGCAGGGTAGTGGTGGTGGTGGTAGTAGGGTGGATGGCAGGGTGGTGGTGGTGGAGGAAAGGTGGGCTGTGGGATGGTGGTGGTGGTTGGGTGGGTTGCAGAGTGGTGGTGGTGGTGGTAGCGGGATGGTGGTGGTGGTACGACAGTGGTGGTTGTGGTAGTACGATAGTGGTGGTGGTGGTGGTAGGATGGCGGTGGTGGTGGTATGGTGGTGGAGGTGGTAGTAGGGAAGGTGGCACGGTGGTGGTAGTGGTGGTGGTGGTGTGGTGGTAGTGGTGGTAGGGTGGGTTGCAGGGTGGTGGTGGAGGTAGGGCGGGTTGCAGGGTGATGGTGGTGGTGGAGGTAGGGCGGGTTGCAGGGTGGTGGTGGTGGTGGTAGGGTGGGTGGCATGGTGGTGGTGAAGGTGGAAGGGTGGGCTGCAGGGTGGTGGGGGTGGTGGTGGTGGTAGGGTGGGTTGCAGGGAGGTGTTGGTAGAGTGGGTTGCAGGGTGGTGGCGGTGGTAGGGTGGGTGGCAGGGTGGTGGTGGTGGTAGTAGGGTGAGTGCCAGGGTGGTGGTGGTGGTGGTAGGATGGGTTGCAGGGTGGAGTTGGTGGTGGTAGGATGGGTTGCAGGGTGGAGTTGGTGGTGCTAGGGTGGTTGTTGTGGTGGTGGTGCTAGGGTGGTGGTGGTGGTGGTGGTGGTGGTGGTGATGGTTGTGGTGGTAGGGTGGGTGGCAGGGTGGTGGTGGAAGGATGGGATGCAGGGTTGTTGTGGTGGTGGAAGGGTGACTGCAGGGTGGTGGTGGTGGTGGTAGGGCGGGATGCAGGGTGGTGGTGGTGGTGGTAGTAGGGTGGGTGGCAGAGGGGGACTGCAGGGTGGTGGTGGTGGTAGGGTGGGTTGCAGTTTGGTGGTGGTAGTGGTGGTAGTTGGGTCAATCGCAGGTTGGTGGTGGTGGTGGTAGTAGGATGGGTTGAAGGGTGGAGTTGGTGGTGGTAGGGTGGGTGTGGTGGTGGTGGTGCTAGGATGGTGGTGGTGGTGGTGGTGGTGGTGGTGGTGGTGGTGGTGGCAGGGTGGGTTGCAGGGTTGTGCTGGTGGTGGTGGTAGGGCGTGTTGCAGGGTGGTGGTAGTGATGATGGTAGTGGTGGTGCTAGGATGGTGGTGGTGGCAGTAGGGTGGGTGGCAGAGGGCGGGGCTGCAGGATGGTGGTGGTGATAGGGAGGCTTGAAGGGTGGTGGTGGTGGTAGAAGGGTGGGTTGCAGGGAGGTGGTGGTTGTGATGGAAGGGTGGGCTGCAGGAAGGTTGTGGTAGAGTGGGTTGCAGGGTGGTGGAGGTGATGGAAGGGTGTGCTGCAGGGAGGTGGTGGTGGTGGTGGTAGGTGAGTTGCAGGGTGGTGGTGGTGGTGGGTGGGCTGCAGGGTGGTGGTGGTGGTAGGGTGAGTTGCAGGGTGGTGGTGGTGGTAGAGTGGGTTGCCGGGTGGTGGTGGTGCTAGAGTGGGTTGCAGGGTGGTGGTGGCAGGATGGGTTGTAGGGTGGAGTTGGTGGTTGTGGTGGTGGTGGTGGTGGTAGGGTGGATTGCAGGGTAGTGGTGGTGGTGGTAGGGTGGGTTGCAGGGTAGTGGTGGTGGTGGTAGTAGGGTGGATGGCAGGGTGGTGGTGGAGGAAAGGTGGGGTGTGGGATGGTGGTGGTGGTTGGGTGGGTTGCAGAGTGGTGGTGGTGGTGGTGGTGGTAGTGGGATGGTGGAGGTGGTACGACAGTGGTGGTGGTGGTGGTACGATAGTGGTGGTGGTGGTGGTAGGATGGTGGTGGTGGTGGTATGGTGGTGGAGGTGGTAGTAGGGTAGGTGGCACGGTGGTGGTAGTGGGGTGGTAGTGGTGGTAGGGTGGGTTGCAGGGTGGGGGTGGTGGTGGTGGTGGGGTGGGTTGCAGGGTGGTGGTGGTGGGGTGGGTTGCAGGGTGGTGGTGTGGTGGTAGTGGTGGTAGGGTGGGTTGCAGGGTGGTGGTTGTGTTGGTGGAAGGGTGTGTTGCAGGGTGGTGGTGGTGGTGGTGGAAGGTTGGGTTGCAGGGTGGTAGTGGTGGTGGTGGTGGTGGAAGGGTGGATTGCAGCATGCTGGTGGTGGCAGTGGTGGTATGGTGGGTTGCAGGGTGGTGGTGGTAGGGTGGGTTGCAGGGTGGGTTGCAGGGTGATGGTGGTACAGTGGGTTGCAGGGTGGTGGTGGTAAAGTGGGTTGCAGGGTGGTGGTGGTGGTGGTGGAGGTAGGGTGGGTTGCAGGGTGGTGGTGGTAGCAGTGGTACGGTGGTGGTGGTGGTGGTGGTACGGTGATGGTGGTAGTAGTAGGGCGGGAGGCAGGGTGGTGCTGATGGTGGTGGTATAATGGTGGTGGTGGTGGTAGTAGAGCAGGTGGCAGGGTGGTGGTGGTGGTAGGGTGGTGGTTGTGGTAGTAGGGCAGGTGGCAGGGTGGTGATGGTGGTGGTAGGGTGGGTTGCAGGGTGGTGGTAGGGTGGGTTGCAGGGTGGTGGTAGGGTGGGTTGCAGGGTGGTTGTGGTAGAGTGGGTTGCAGGGTGGTGGGGGTGGTGGTAGGGTGGGTTGTAGGGTGGTGGTGGTTGTGGTGGTGCTAGGGTGGTGGTGGAGGTGGTTGTAGTAGGGTGGTTGGAAGGGACGGCTGCAGGGTGGTGGTGGTGGTAAAGTGGGTTTCTAAGGTGGTGGTAGTGGTGGAAGGGTGGGTTGCAGGGTGGTGGTGGTGGTAGGGTGAGTTGCAGGGTGGAGGTGGCGGTGGAAGGGTGGGTTGCAGGGTGGTGGTTGTGGAGGTAGGGTGGGTTGCAGTGTGGTAATGGTGGAAGGGTGGATTGCAGCATGGTGGTGGTGGAAGGGAAGGTTGTAGGGTGGTGGTGGTAGTGGTATGGTGGGTTGCAAGATGGTAATGGTGGTGGTTGGGTGAGTGCAGGGTGGTGGTGGTTGAGTGGCTTGCAGGGTGGTGGTGGTAGTAGGGTGGATGGCAGGATGGTGGTGGTAGTAGGGTGGGAGGCAGGGTGGTCGTGGTGGTGGCAGTAGAGTGTGTTGCAGGTGGTGGTGGTGGTGGCAGTAGGGTGTGTTGCAGGTGGTGGTGGTGGTGGCAGTAGGGTGTGTTGCAGGTTGTGGTGGTGGTAGTGGTGGTGATAGTGGGGTGGGTGGCAGGGTGGTGGTGGTGGTGATGGTGGGGGTAGTAGGGTGGGTGGCAGGGTGGTGGTGAAGGTGGTAGCAAGCATTGCAGGGTGGTGGTGGTGGTAGTAGGGTGGGTTGCAGGGTGGTGGTGGTGGTGGAAGGGTGGGTTGCAGGGTGGTGGTGGTGGTAGGGTGGGTTGCAGAGTGGTGGTGGTGGTGATAGAGTGGGTTGCATGGCTGTGGTGGAGGTGGTGGTGGTAGGGTGGGTTGCAGGGTGGTGGTGGTCGTGGTAGTAGCGTGGGTGGCAGGGTGGTGGTGGTGGCAGGGTGAGTAGCAGGGTGGTGGTGGTATTAGTTTGGGTTAAGCGAAGTGGTGGTAGTAGTAGGGTGGATTGCAGGTGGTGGTGGTGGCAGTAGGGTGGGTTGCAGGGTTGTGGGGGTTGTGTTAGGGTGGGTTGCAGGGTGGTGGTGGTGGTGATGGTAGTATGGTGGGTTGTAGGGTGGTGGTGGTGGTGTTGGTAGTGGTGGTGGCAGGGCGGTGGTGGTGGTGGTTGTAGGGTGGTGGTGGTGGTGTTGGTAGTGGTGGTGGCAGGGCGGTGGTGGTGGTGGTTGTAGGGTGGTGGTGGTGGTGTTGGTAGTGGTGGTGGCAGGGCGGTGGTGGTGGTGGTTGTAGGGTGGTGGTGATGGTTGTAGGGTGGGTTGCAGGGTCGTGGTGGTGGTGGTAGGGTTGGTTGCAGGGTGGTTGTGGTGGTGGAAGGATGGGTTGCAGGGAGGTGGTGGTAGGGTGGGTTGCAGGGTGATGGTGGTGGTAGTAGGGTGGGTGGCAGGGACGGCTGCAGGGTGGTGGTGGTGGTGGTGCTGGTAGAGTGGGTTTGATGGTGGTGGTATTGGTGGAAGGGTGGGTTGCAGGGTGGTGGTGGTGGTGGTAGGGTGGGTTGCATGGTTGTGGTGGCGGTAGTGGTGGTACGGTGGGTTGCAGGGTGGTGGTGGTGGTCGTGGTAGTAGCGTGGGTGGCAGGGTGGTGGTTGTGGCAGGGTTAGTAGCAGGGTGGTGGTGGTATTAGTTTGGGTTAAGCGTAGTGGTGGTGGTAGTAGGGTGGATTCCAGGTGGTGGTGGTCGCGGTAGGGTGAGTTGCAGGGTTGTGGGGGTGGTGTTAGGGTGGGTTGCAGGGTGGTGGTGGTGGTGGTGGTTGTGGTAGTAGGGCGGATGGCAGGGTCGTGGTGATGGTGGTGGTATAGTGTTTGTGGTGGTGATGGTGGTAGGGTGGGTTGCAGAGTCGTGGTGGTGGTGGTAGGGTGGGTTGCAGGGTGGTTGTGGTGGTGGAAGGATGGGTTGCAGGGAGGTGGTGGTGGTAGGGTCGGTTGCAGGGTGGTGGTGGTAGTAGGGTGGGTGGCAGGGACGGCGGCAGGGTGGTAGTGGTGGTAGAGTGGGTTGGAGGGTGGTGGTGCTGGTGGAGGGTGTGTTGCAGGGTGGTGGTGGTGGTGGTGGTGAAAGGGTGTGTTGCAGGGTGGTGGTGGTGGTGGTGGTGAAAGGGTGGTAGTGGTAGTGGTGGTGGAAGTGTGGATTGCAGCATGTTGGTGGGTTGCAGGATGGTGGTGGTTGGGTGGGTTGCAGGGTGGTGGTGGTTGGGTGGGTTGCAGGGTGGTGGTGGTTGGGTGGGTTGCAGGGTGGTGGTGGTTGGGTGGGCTACAGGGTGGTGGTGGTTGGGTGGGCTGCAGGGTGGTGGAGGTGGAAGGGTGGGTTGCGCATGATGATGGTGGTAGGGCAGGTTGTAGGGTGGTGGTGGCAGTGGCGGTGGTTGTAGGGCGTGTTGCAGGCTGGTGGTGGTGGTAGGGGAGATTGTAGGGTGGTGGTAGCAGTGGTGGTTGTGGTAGGGTGTGTTGCTGGGTGGTGGTGGTAGGGTGTGTTGCACGGTCGTGGTGGTGGTGGTATGGTGTGTTGCAGGGTGGTGGTGGTTGTTGTGGTAGGGTGTGTCGCAGGGTGGTGGTGGTGGTGGTGGTATGGTGTGCTGAAGGGTGATGGTGGTGGTAGGGTGTATTGCAGGGTGGTGGTGGTAGGGTGTGTTGCACGGTGGTGGCGGTGGTGGTAGGGTGGGTTGCAGGGTGGTGGTGGTGGTGGTAGGATGTGTTTCAGGGTGGTGGTGGTGGTAGGGTTAGTTGCAGGGTGTAGTGGTGGTGGTGGTGGTAAGGCATGTTGCACTGTGGTGGTGGTGGTAGGGTGGGTTGCAGAGTGGTGGGAGGGTGGGTTGCAAGGCGGTGGTGATGGTGGTGGTATGGTGGGTTGCAGAATGGTGGTGGTGGTTTCAGGGTAGTGGTGGTTTCATGGTGGTGGTGGTAGCGTGTCTTGCAGGGTGGTGGTTGTGAGGGTGGTGTCAAGGTGGGTTACTGAGTGGTGGTGTTGGTAGGGTGGGTTGCAGGGTTGTGGTGGTAGGGTGGGTTGCAGGGTTGTGGTGGTAGGGTGGGTTGCAGGGTTGTGGTGGTAGGGTGGGTTGCAGGGTTGTGGTGGTAGGGTGGGTTGCAGGGTAGTGGTGGTGGTAGGGTGTGTTGCAAGGTGGTGATGGTGGTGGAAGGGTGGGTTGCAGGGTGATGATGGTGATGGTGGTGTGGTGGTTGTAGGGTGATTTTCAGGGTGGTGCTTGTTGAGGAGGTGGTTGGGTGGGTCACAGGGTGGTGGTTGTGGTGGTGATAGTGGTAGGATGGGTTGCAGGGTAGTGGTGCTGGTGGTAGGGTGTGTTCTAGGGTGGTGGAGGTGGAAGGGCGGGTTGCAGGTTGCTGCTGGTGGTTGTAGTAGGGTGGTGGTGGTGGTACAGTGTGTTGCAGCGTGGTGTTGGTGGTGGTGCTAGGGTGTGTTGCAGCATGGAGGTGGTGGTGGTGGCAGGGTGTGTTGCACGGTGGTGGTGGTGGTAGGGTGGGTTGCAGGGTGGTGGTAGCGGTAGAGTGTGTTGCACGGTGGTGGTGGCAGGGTGTGTTGCAGCGTGATGGTGGTGGTAGAGTGGGTTGCAGGATTGTGCTCGTGGTGGCGGGGTGGGTTGCAGGGCAGTGGTCGTGGTAAGGTGGGTTGGAAGGCTGTGGTGGTGTTGGTAGGGTGGGTTGCAGGGCGGTGGTGGTGGTGGTGGTAGGGTGGGTTACAGGGTGGTAATGGTGGTGGTAGGGTGGGTTGCAGGGTGGTGGTGGTGCTGGTAGGGTGGGTTGTAGGGTGGCGGTGGTGGTGGTAGGATGGGTTCCAGTGTGGTGATGGTGGTGTCAGGGTGGTGGTGGTGGTGGTGGTGGTAGCGTGTGTTGCAGAGTTGTGGTTGTGGTGGTGGTAGAGTGGGTTAAAGAGTGGTGGTGTTGGAAGGGTTGCTTGCAGGATTGTGGTGGTGGTGGTGGTGCTTGTGGTGGTGATAGGGTGTTGCAAGGTGGTGGTGGTAGAGTGTGTTGCAAGGTGGTAGTGGTAGGGTGTGTTGCAAGGTGGTGGTGGTAGGGTGTGTTGCAAGGTGGTGGTGGTAGGGTGTGTTGCAAGGTGGTGGTGGTAGGGTGTGTTGCAAGGTGGTGGTGGTAGGGTGTGTTGCAAGGTGGTGGTGGTAGGGTGTGTTGCAAGGTGGTGGTGGTAGGGTGTGTTGCAGGGTGGTTGTGGTAGCGTGTGTTGCAAGGTGGTGGTGGTGCAAGGGTTGGTTGCAGGATGATAGTGGTGGTGGTGTGGTGGTAGTAGGGTGAGTTCCAGGGTGGTGGTGGTAGGGTGGGTTGCCAGAATGGTGGAGGTGGTTGCAGGGTGGTGGTCGTGGTGGTGGTGGTAGGGTGGGCTGCAGGGTGGTGGTCGTGATGGTGGGGCGGGTTCCAGGGTGGTGGTTGTGGTGGTGGTGGTAGGGTGAGTTCCAGTGCGGTGGTGGTGGTTTCAGGGTGGTGGTGGTTGGGTGTGTTACGGGGTGGTGGTACTGGTAGGGTGGGTTAGAGAGTGGTGATGCTGGTGTTGGTAGGGTTGGTTGCAAGATTCTGGTGGTGGTGGTGGTGCTTGTGGTGGTGGTAGGGTGAGTTGCAGGGTGGTGGTGATAGGGTGTGCTGCAAGGTGGTGGTGGTGGAAGGGTGGGTTGCAGGGTGATGTTGGTGGTGGTGTGGTAGGGTGTGTTGCAAGGTGGTGGTGGTGGAAGAGTGGGTTGCAGGGTGATGGTGATGGTGGTGTGGTGGTAGTAGGGTGAGTTCCAGGGTGGTGGTGGTGTTGGTGGTAGGGTGGGTTGCAAGGTTGTGGTGGTGGTGGTTGGTGAGTTGCAGGGTGGTGTGGTGGTTGCAGGGTAGTGGCAGTGGTGGTAGTGTTGCAGGGTGGTGGTGGTGGTGGTTGCAGGGGAGTGGTGGTGCTGGTAAGGTGTGTTGCAGGGTGGTGGTTGTGGTTGCAGGGTATTGGTCGTGGTGGTAGGGTTTGTTGCAGAGTGATGGTGGTCGTTGCAGGGTGGTGGTGGTGGTGGTGGTGGTAGGGTGTGTTGCAGGATGATGGTGGTGGTTGCAGGGTAGTGGTGGTGGTGGTAGGTTGTGTAGTAGGGTGGCAGTGGTGGTGGTAGGGTGGGTTCCAGGGCAGTGGTGGTGGTGGTAGGGTGGGTTCCAGGGCAGTGGTGGTGGTGGTAGGATGGGTTGCAGGGTGGTTTGTGGTGGTGGTAGGTTGGTTGCAGGGCAGTGGTGGTGGTGGTAGGGTTGGTTGCAAGGTGGTGGTGGTGGTGGTGGTAGGGCGGGTTTCAGGTTGCAGCTGGTGGTTGCAGGGTGGTGGTGGTTGTCGTGGCGTGGTGATGGTTGTGGTAGGGTATGTTGCAAGGTGGTGGTGGTGGTGGTGGTGGAAGGGTGGGTTGCAGGGTGATGGTGGTGGTGGTGTGGTGGTAGGGTGAGTTCCAGGGTGGTGGTGGTGGTTGTAGGGTGGGTTGCAAGGTTGTGGTGGTGGTGGTAGGGTGATTTGCAGGGTGCTGGTGGTGGTGGTGGAAGGGTGGGTTGCAATGTGGTGGTGGTGGTTGCAGGGTAGTTGTGGTGGTGGTAGGGTGTGTTGCAGTGTGGTGGTGGTTGCAGGGATGTGGTGGTGGTGGTAGGGTGTGTTGCAGAGTGCTGGTGGTGGTAAGGTGTGTTGCAGGGTGGTGGTGGTGGTGGTGGTAGGGTGGGTTACAGGGTAGTGGTTGTGATGGTAGGGTGTGTTGGAGGGTGGTGGTGTGGTGGTAGGGTGAGTTACAGGGTGGTGGTGGTGTTAGGGTCGGCTGCAAGGTGGTGGTGGTGGTGGTGGTAGAGTGGGTTGCAGGTGGTTGTTGGTGGTTGCAGGGTGGTGGTGGTGGTGGTAGGGTGGGTTGCAGGGTAGTGGTCGTGGTGGTAGAGTGTGTTGGAGGGTGGTGGTTGTAGGGTGGGTTGTAGGGTAGTTGTTGTGGTGGTAGGGTGGGATGCAGGGTGGTGGTGGTCTTAGGGTCGTTTGCAAGGTGGTGGTGGTGGTGGTAGAGCGGGTTGCAGGTTGTTGCTGGTGGTGGTTGTGGTAGGGCCGTGATGATGGTTGTAAGGTATGTTGCAGGGTGGTGGTGATCGTGTTAGAGTGTGTTGCAGGGTTGTTGTTGTGGTGGTGGTCGTAGGGTGGGTTGCAAGTTGGTGGTGGTGGTGGTAGGGTGGGTTGTAGTTGGTGGTGGTGGTGGTAGGGTGGGTTACAGGTTGCTGTTGGTGGTGGTTGTGGTAGGGTGTGTTGCAAGATCGTGGTGGTGGTGGTAGGGTGTGTTGCAGGGTGGCAGTGGTGGTGGTAGGGTGTGTTGGAGTGTGGTGGTGGTGGGAAGGTGGGCTGCAGGGTGGTGGTAGTGGAAGGGTGGGTAGCAGAGTGGTGGTGGTGGTTCTTGTGGTAGGGTGGGTTCCAGGGTGGTTGTGGTGGTAGTAGGGTGGGTTGCAGGGTGGTGGTGGTGGTAGCAGGGTGGTTGAGGTGCTGGTGGTGGTGGTAGCAGGGTGGTTGAGGTGCTGGTGGTAGGGTGGGTTGCAGGGTGGTTAGGTGCTGGTGGTAGGGTGGGTTGCAGGGTGGTGGTGGTGCTGGTGGTAGGGTGGGTTGTAGAGTCGTGGTAATGGTGGCTGTGGTGGTGGTGGTGGTAGGATGGTGGCGGTGGTTGTGGTAGGGTGGGTTACCAGAGTTGTGGTGGTGGTTGCAGGGTGTTGGTAGTGGTGGTGGTAGGGTGTATCGCAAGGTGGTGGTGGTGGTTGTAGGGTATGTTGCAGGGTGGTTGTGGTCGTGGTAGGGTGTGTTGCAGCGTGGTGATGGTGGTGGTAGGGCGGGCTGCAGAGTGGTGGTCGTGGCTGTAGAGTGGGTTGTAGGGTGGTGGTCGTGGTGGTGGTAGGATGAGTTAGAGTGTGGTGGTGGTGGTTTCAGGGTGGTGGTGGTGGTAGGGTGTGTTGCAGGATGGTGGTGGTGGTAGGGTGTGTTGCAGGATGGTGGTGGTGGTAGGGTGGGTTACAGAGTGGTGGTGCTGGTGGTGGTGTTGGTAGGGTGGGTTGCAGGATTGTTGTCGTGGTGGTAGGGTGGGTTGCAGGGTGGTGGTGGTAGGGTGGGTTGCAGGGTGGTGGTGGTAGGGTGGGTTGCAGGGTGGTGGTGGTAGGGTGGGTTGCAGGGTGGTGGTGGTGGCAGGGTGGGTTAGAGTGGTGGTGCTGGTGGTGGAGTTGGTAGGGTTGGTTGCAGGATAGTCGTGGTGGTGGTGGTGCTTGTGGTGGTGGCAGGGTGTGTTGCAGGGTGGTGGTAGGGTGTGTTGCAAGGTGGTGGTGGTGGATGGGTGGGTTGCAGGGTGATGGTGGTAGTGTCATAAAGACTTTGTAGTTACTTTTAGAGAAGTATATTTTAGACTTGTGGTCGAGCGGCTTTTATATTTTGTAGTAGTTTCCCCACCAGATGTCATGTAGTGACGGGAGAGGTAAAGAATAGTATGGGACTATTTTTATTTGTCTTAGAAATATTAAACAGGTTTCTCACATGGAAAGAGTATAAGTCCCGGGTAGCTACCTCCCTGTCTCGCTATTTCTCTCTCTCTCTGTTCTAAGGCTAATCTCCCTCTCGACCTCTCTCTAGGGTCGCTTGTCTCCTTCTAAACTCTCTTTCCTAAAATCTGGTGTAGCAGGGGTGTGTCACGTATGTTCCTCATGGTTACCAGATCTTTCTCACGAGAGGACTGCTGACAGCTAACTGCATCATCTCCTTACTGGCCGCTGTCGTCAGCTTTCCTCCGTGTAAGCATGTTTAGCGCTGCTCGATTCTCGCAGACACAACACCTTCTCATCATTTGACTTCCTGCTTCTATCTGTCTCTCTATCTATCTATTTATCTATCTATCTATTATGTAGTCCTATATTTGCTCGGCCGCGCGAAAATGGCGTACCATCGACATTTAATAGTTATAACATATTAATACATACTACATACATATGATAATGAACTTATAAGCTAATTAAGTGAAATACATAATATTGTAAAGTAACATAATTGTATGAATATTGTATACATATATTATTCATAGTAAATAGTGATTATTCAGTAATATTACATTTTAAATAAGTTGTATACATATTCGTGGGTTCGTATCCCACCGCTGCCACCAAATGTCATAAAGACTTTGTAGTTACTTTTAGAGAAGTATATTTTAGACTTGTGGTCGAGCGGCTTTTATATTTTGTAGTAGTTTCCCCACCAGATGTCATGTAGTGACGGGAGAGGTAAAGAATAGTGTGGGACTATTTTTATTTGTCTTAGAAATATTAAACAGGTTTCTCACATGGAAAGAGTATAAGTCCTGGGTAGCTACCTCCCTGTCTCGCTATTTCTCTCTCTCTCTGTTCTAAGGCTAATCTCCCTCTCGACCTCTCTCTAGGGTCGCTTGTCTCCTTCTAAACTCTCTTTCCTAAAATCTGGTGTAGCAGGGGTGTGTCACGTATGTTCCTCATGGTTACCAGATCTTTCTCACGAGAGGACTGCTGACAGCTAACTGCATCATCTCCTTACTGGCCGCTGTCGTCAGCTTTCCTCCGTGTAAGCATGTTTAGCGCTGCTCGATTCTCGCAGACACAACACCTTCTCATCATTTGACTTCCTGCTTCTATCTGTCTCTCTATCTATCTATTTATCTATCTATCTATTATGTAGTCCTATAGTAGTAGGGAGAGTTCCAGGGTGGTGCTGGTAGGGTGGGTTGCAAGGTTGTGATGGTGGTGGTGGTGGAAGGGTGGGTTGCAGGGTAGCGGTGGTGGTGGTAGTGTTGGAGGGTTGTGGTGGTGGTTGCAGGTGAGTGGTGGTGGTGGTAAGGTGTGTTGCAGGGTGGTGGTGGTGGTAAGGTGTGTTGCAGGGTGGTGGTGGTGGTGGTAGGGTGCGTTGCAGGGTGGTGGTGGTGGTAGGGTGCGTTGCAGGGTGGTGGTTGCAGGGTAGTGGTGGTGGTGGTATGGTGTGTTGCAGGGTGGCGGTGGTGGTGGTAGGGTGGGTTGCAGGGTAGTGGTAATGGTGGTAGGGTAGGTTGCAAGGTGGTGGTGATGGTGGTGGTGGTGATAGGCCGGGTTGCAAGATGGTGGTGGTTGTGGTAGGGTGTGTTGCAGGGTGGTGGTGATGGAGGTAGAGTGTGTTGCAGGGTTGTTATGGTGGTGGTGGTGGTAGGGTGGGTTCCAGGGAGGTGGTGGTGGTGGTAGGATGGGTTGAAGGTTGTTGGTGGTGGTGGTTGTGGTAGGGTTTTGATGGTGGTGGTAGGGTGTGTTGCAGGGTGGTAGTGGTGGTGGTGGTGGTAGGGTGTGTTGCAGGGTGGTGGTGGTGGTGGTGGTAGGGTGTGTTGCAGCGTGGTGGTGGTGGTTTTAGGGTGGTGGTGGTGGTGATATGGTGTGTTGCAGGGTTGTTTGTGGTGGTGGTAGGGTGGGTTACATAGTGGTGGAGGTAGTGGTGGTGTTGGTAGGGTTGGTTGCAGGGCTGTGGTGGTGGTAGTAGGGTGCGTTGCAGGGTGGTGGTAGTTGTGGAAGGGTGGGTTGCAGGGTGTTGGTGGTGGTAGGGTGGGTTGCAGGATGGTGCTCGTCGTGGCGGGGTAGGTTGCAGGGTGATGGTGGTGGTGGTGGTGGTGGTAGGGTGGGTTGCAGGATGGTGCTCGTCGTGGCGGGGTAGGTTGCAGGGTGATGGTGGTGGTGGTGGTGGTGGTCGGGTGGATTGCAGGGTGGTGGTGTTGGTGGTGGCAGGGCGGGTTGCAGAGTGGTAGTGGTGCTGGTGGTAGGTTGGGTTGAGGGTGGTCGTGATGGTGGTGGTAGGGTGGAATGTAGAGTGGTGGTGATGGTGGTTGTGGTGGTAGGATAGTGGAAGGGATGGTGGTGATGGTCGGGTGGGTTGACAGAGTGGTGGTGGTGGTTGCAGTGGTGGTAGTGGTGGTGGTTGGATGTATTGCGGGGTGGTGGCTGTGGTGGTAGTGTGTGTTGCATGGTGGTGGTGGGGGTGGTAGGGTGTGTTGCTTGGTTGTGGTGATGGTAGGGTGTGTTGTAGGGTGGTGGTGGTGGTAGGGTGGGTTGTAGGTTGGTGGTGGTAGAATGTGTTGCAGGGTGGTGGTGGTGGTGGTAGGGTGGGCTGCAGGTTGCTGCTGGTGGTTGCAGGGTGCTGGTGGTTGTGGAAGGGAGGTGATGGTGGTGGTTGGGTGTGTTGCAGGATGATGGTGGTGGTGGTAGGGTGTGTTGCAGCGAGGTGGTGGTGGTAGGGTGGGTTGTAGGGTGGTGGTGGTGGAAGGGTGGGTGGCAGGGTGGTGGTGGTGGTTTTTGTGGTACGGTGCGTTGCAGGGTGGTGGTGGTGGTCATGGTAGGGTAGGTTGCAGGGTGCTTGTGGTGGTAGCAGGGTGGTGGTGGTGGTGGTAGTATGGTGATCTGTAGGGTGGTTGTTGTGTTTGCACGATGCAGGTGCTGGTGGTACGGTGGGTTGCAGGATGGTGGTGGTGGTGGTAGTAGGGTGGGTTGCAGGGTGGTGGTGGTGGTAATAGGGTGGGTTGCAGGGTGGTTGTGGTGCTGGTGGTAGTGTGCGTTGCAGGGTGGTGGTGGTGCTGGTAGTAGGGTTGGTTGCAGGGTGGCGGTGGTAGGATGGTGGCGATGGTGGTGGTAGGGTGGGTTGCCATAGTGGTGGTGGTGGTTGCAGGGTGGTGGTAGTGGTGGTGGTTGGGTGTGTTGCAGGGTGGTGGTGGTTGTAGTAGGGTGGGGTGCAGGATGGTGGTCGTGGTGGTAGGGTGGAATACAGGGTGGTGGTGGTGGTTGTGGTAATGCGGGTTGCAGAGTGATGGTGGTAGTTTCAGGGTGGTTGTGGTGGTGGTGGTAAGGTGTGTTGCAGGGTGGTGGTGGTGGTGGAAGGGTGGGTTGCAGGGTGGTAGCTGTGGTAGGGTGGGTTGCAGGATGGTGCTCGTGGTGGTCGGGTGGGTTGCAGGGTGGTGGTGTTGGTGGTGGTAGGGCTGGGTGCAGGGTGGTGGTGGTGCTGGTGGTAGGTTGGGTTGCAGGGTGGTAGTGATGGTGGTGGTAGGGTGGGGTGCAGAGTGGTGGTGATGGTGGGTGTAGTGGTCGTGGGTTGGGTTGCCAGAGTTGTGGTGGTGGTTGCAGAGTGGTGGTAGTGGTGGTGGTAGGGTGTGTTGCGGGGTGATGGCTGTGGTTGGAGTGTAGTGGTAGTGGTTGTGGTGGTGGTCGTTGCAGGGTAGTGGTGGATGCGGTAGGGTGTGTTGCAGGGTGGCGGTGGTGGTGGTATGGTGGGTTGCAGGGTGGCGGTGGTGGTGGTAGTGTTGCAGGATGGCGGTGGTGGTGGTAGGGTGTGTTGCACGATTGGTGGTGGTGGTGATGGAGATGGTAGGGTGGGTTGCAGGGTGGTTGTGGTGCTGGTGGTAGGGTGCATTGCAGGGTGGTGGTGGTGCTGGTGGTATGGTGGGTTGCAGGTGGTGGTGATGGTAGGGTGTGTTGCAGGGTGGTTGTGGTGGTAGTAGATGGGGTTGCAGGGTGGTGGTGGTGGTGGTATTAGGGTGGATTGCGGGGTGGCTGTGGTGCTGGTGGTAGGGTGCATTCCAGGGTGGTGATGGTGCTGGTGGTAGGGTGAGTCCCAGGGTGGTGGTGATGATGCTTGTGGAGGTGGTAGTAGGATTGTGGCGGTGGTGGTGGTAGAGTGGGTTGCCAGAGTGGTGGTGGTAGTGGTGGTGGCAGGGTGTATTGCAGGGTGGTAGTCGTGGTGGTACGGTGGGTTGCAGGGTGGTGGTGGTGGTTGTGGTAGGGTGGGTTGCAGAGTGATGGTGGTGGTGATAGGGTGTGTTGCAGGGTGGTTTGTGGTGGTGGTGGTGGTAGGGTGGGTTACAGAGTGGTGGTGGTGGTGGTGGTATTGGTAGGGTTGGTTGCAGGGCTGTGGTGGTGGTGGTGGTGGTAGGGTGTGTTGCAGGGTTGTGGTGGTGGTGGTGGTGGTAGGGTGGGTTGCAGGGTGGTGGTGGTGGTAGGGTTGGTTGCAGGATGGTGCTCGTCGTGGTGGGGTGGGTTGCAGGGTGGTGGTGTTGGTGGTGGTAGGGCGGGTTGAAGGGTGGTGGTGGTGCTGGTGATAGGTTGGGTTGCAGGGTGGTCGTGATGGTGGTGGTATGGTGGGGTGCAGAGTGGTGGTGATGGTGGTTGTGGTGGTAGAATGGTGGTGGTGGTAGGGTGGGTTGCCAGAGTGATGGTGGTGGTAGGGTGCATTGTGGGGTGGTGGTAGGGTGTGTTGCATGGTGGTAGTGGGGGTGGTAGGGTGTGTTGCAGGGTTGTGGTGGTAGTAGGGTGTGTTGCAGGGTTGTGGTGATGGTAGGGTGGTTTGTAGGTTGGTGGTCGCGGTGGTAGGGTGGGTTTAGGGTGGTGGTGGTGGTTGTGGTGGAAGGGTGGGTTCCACAGTGGTGGTGGTGGTTTCAGGGTGGTTGTGGTGGTGGTGGTTTCAGGGTGGTTGTGGTGGTGGTGGTTCCCGGGTGGTTGTGGTGGTGATGGTGGTAGGGTGTGTTTCAGGATGGTGCTTGTGGTGGTGGTAGTGTGGGTTAGAGAGTGGTGGTGCTGGTGGTGGTGTTGGCTGCAGGGTTGTGGTGGTGGTGGTGGTTCCAGGGTGGTTGTGGTTGTGATGGTGGTAGGGTGTGTTGCAGAATGGTGGCTGCGGTGGTGGTAGTGTGGGTTAGAGAGTGGTGGTGCTGGTGGTGGTTTGGTGGTGTTGGTTGCAGGGTTATGGTGGTGGTGGTGGTGCTTGCGGTGATGGTAGGGTGGGTTGCAGGGTGGTTGTGGTGGTGGTAGGGTGGGTTGCAGGGTGGTGGTGGTGGTAGGGTATGTTGCAGGGTGGTGGTGGTGGTAGGGTATGTTGCAGGGTGGTGGTGGTGGTGGTGGTGGTTGGGTGGGATGCAGGGTGGTGGTGATGGTGATAGGGTGAGTTGCAGGGAAGTAGTAGTGGTAGTTGGGTGCGTTGCAGGGTGGTGGTAGTGGTGGTGACAGTGTGTGTTGCAGGGTGGTGATGGTACGGTGAGTTGCAGGGTGGTGGTGGTAACGTGTGCTGTACGGTGGTGATGATGGTAGGGTGTGTTGTAGGGTGGTGGTGGTGGTGGTGGTAAGGTGTGTTGCAGGGTGGTGGTGGTGGTGGTAGGGTGTGTTGCAGGGTGGTGGTGGTGGTGGTACGGTGTGTTGCAGGGTGATGGTAGTGATAGGGTGGGTTGCAGGGTGGTGGTGGTGGTGGTTGTAGGGTGGTGGTTGTGGTTGTGGTGTTAGTCGTGCTGGTGGTAGGGTGCGTTGCAGGGCTATGGTGGTGGTGGTGAGGTGGTAGTAGGGTGAGTTCCAGGGTGGTAGTGGTATGTTGGGCTGCAAGGTTGTGGTGCTGGTGGTCGGGTGGGTTACAGGGTGCTGGTGCTGGTGGTAGGGTGGATTGCAGGTGGTGGTTGTGATGGCAGGGTGGGTTACAGGGTGGTGGTGGTGGTTGCAGGGTATCTGTGGTGGTGGTAGGGTGTGTGCAGGGTGCTGGTGGTGGTAGGACGGGTTGTAGGGTGATGGTGGTGTGGTTGTAGTAGGGTGAGTTCCAGGGTGGTGATGGTGGTGGTGGAAGGGTGGGTTGCAAAGTTGTGGTGGTGATAGGGTGGGTTGCAGGGTTGTGGTGGAGCTGGTGTTAGGGTGGATTGGAAAGTGATGGTGGTAGTTGGGTGTGTTGCAAAGTGGTGGTGGTGGTAGGGTAGGTTGTACGGTGGTGGTGGTGATGGTGGTAGGGTATGTTGCATGGTGGTAGTGGTAATGGCAGTGGCAGGGTGTGTTGCAGTGTGGTGGTGGTGATAGAGTAGGTTGCAGGCTGATGGTGGTGTGGTGGTAGCAGGGTGAGTTCCAGGATGGTGATGGTGGTGGTGAGGTGGGTTGCAAAGTTGTGGTGGTGGTGACGGTGGGTTGCAGGGTGGTGGTGGTGCTGAAGTTAGGGTGGATTGCAGAGTGGTTGTGGTGGTGGCGGTGGTGGTAGGGTGGGTTGCAGGGTGGTGGTGGCAGGTTGGGTTCCAGGGTGGTGGTGGTTAAGGTCGGTTGCAAGGTGCTGGTGGTGGTTGTGGTAGGGTGGGTTGCAGGATGGTGCTCGTGGTGGTGGGGTGAATTACAGGGTAGTGGCGTTGGTGATGCGAATGTGGATTGCAGGGTGGTGGTGCTGGTAAGGTGGGTTGCAGAGTGGTGGTGGTGGTGGTGTTGGTGGTGGCAGGGTGTGTTGCAGGATAGTGGTGTTGGTGGTAAGGTGTGTTGCAGGGTGGTGGTGGTGGTTGTAGGGTGGGTTGAAGGGTGGTGGTGGTGGTTGTGGTGGTGGTGGTAGTGGTGGTGTTGGTAGGGTGGGTTGCAGGGTGGTGGTGGTGGTATGGTGGGTTGCAAGGCTGTGGTGGTGATGGATGGGTGGGTTAGAGTGGTGATGGTCCTGGTGGTAGGGTGGATTGCAAGTGGTAGTTGGGTGGGTTGCAGGGTAGTGGTGGTGGTGGTAGTGCGGGTTGCAGAACGTTGCTGGTGATTGCAGGGTGGTGGTGGTTGTAGTAGGATGGTGGTGGTGGAAAGGTGTGTTTCAGGGTGGTGGTGGTGGTAGGGTGGTGGTGGTGGTGGTAGGGTGGTGGTGGTGATGGTGGTGGGGTGTGCCGCATTGTGGTGGTGGCAGGGTGTGTTGCAGCGAGGTGGTGGTGGTAGGGTGTGCTGCATTGTGGTGGTGGTGGCAGGGTGTGTTGCAGCGTGGTGGTGGTGGTAGGGTGGGATGCAGGATGGTGCTCGTGGTGGTGGGGTGGGTTGCAGGTGGTGGTGATGGTAGGGTGTGTTGCAGGGTGGTTGTGGTGGTAGTAGGGTTTTTTTTTTTTTTTTACGTGTCCGACTCTGGGCAAAGGCTCAGGGCCTATTTCTAGGGGGCAGTCACCTATCCCAAGGTCCCAGTAGTCCTCCTACATCTCCACATGTCACCACTTCGGCGCTAACACCCGCCGTCCGTATTGAATACATGCTAGGGCTGTCTCATACAGGACTGGTGTATTGGTATTAGCGGGGGTATTTTTACGACATGTCGGTGGGTCATCTGGTAGATCAGGAAAGTCTGCTTTTTTTTTTTAATAGGAAATTCAAATCCTTAAACTGTTCCCTGCCCCAGCTGGAATTCGATCCTGGGTCCATTAGGACTTCAGGCCGCCTCTCTACCGATTCAGCCACCGCCTCCCCCTAATGCGTTGCAGGGTGGTGGTGGTGCTGGTGGTAGGGTGAGTTGGAGGGTGGTGGTGATGATGCTTGTGGAGGTGATGGTAGGATGATGGCGGTGGTGGTGGTAGGGTGGGTTGCCAGAGTGGTGGTGGTGGTTGCGGGGTGGTGGTGGTAGGGTAGGTTGCAGGGTGCTGGTGGTGGTTGTGGTAGGGTGGGTTGCAGGGTGCTGGTGGTGGTTGTGGTAGGGTGGGTTGCAGAGTTATGGTGGTGATTTCAGGGTGGTGGTGGTGGTGGTGGTGGTAGGGTGTGTTGCAGGGTGGTTTGTGGTGGTGGTGGTAGGGTGGGTTAGAGGGTGGTGGAGGTGGTGATAGTGTTGGTAGGGTTGGTTGGAGGGCTGTGGTGGTGGTAGGGTGTGTTGCAGGGTGGTGGTGGAAGGGTGGGATGCAGTGTGGTGGTGGTGGTAATGCTAGGGTGGGCTGCAGAGTGGTGGTGGAGGTATGGTGGGTTATAGGGTGGTGGTGGTGGGGGTGGTAGGGTGGGAAGCAGAGTGGTGATGGTGGTGGTAGGGTGGGTTGCTGGGTTGTGGTGATGAAGGTAGAGTGGGTTGCAGGATGGTGGTGGTGGTGGTAGGGTGGGTTGCTGGGTGGTGGTGATGAAGGTAGAGTGGGTTGCAGGATGTTGGTGGTGGTGATAGGGTGGGTTGCAGGGTGTTGGTGGCTGTAGGGTGGGTTGCATGGTGGTTGTGGTGGTAGGGTAGGTTGCAAGGTGATGGTGGTGGTAGGGTGGGTTGCAGGGTGATGGTGGTGGTAGGGTGGGTTGCAAGGTGATGGTGGTGGTAGGGTGGGTTGCAAGGTGATGGTGGTGGTAGGGTGGGTTGCAGAGTGCTTGTGGTGCTGGTGGTAGGGTGGGTTGCAGAGTGTTGGTGGTGGTGGTAGTGTGAGTGGCAGGGTGATGGTGGTGGTGGTGGTAGGGTGGGTTGCAGGGTGTTGGTGGTTGTGGTGGTAGGGTGGGTCGCAGGGTGGTGGTGGTGGTGGTAGTGGTACGGTGGGTTGTAGGGTGTTGGTGGTGCTGGTGATAGGGGGGGTTGGAGAGTGTTGGTGGTGCCGGGAGTAAGGTGGGTTGCAGGGTGGTGGTGCTGGTGGTAGGGTGGGTTGCAGGGTGTTGGTGGTGCTGGTAGCAGGGTGGGTTGCAGGGTGTTGGTGGTTGTGGTGGTAGGGTGGATTGCAGGGTGGTTGTGGTGGTAGGGTAGGTTGCAGGGTGATGTGGTGGTAGGGTGGGTTGGAGGGTGTTGGTGGTTGTGGTGGTAGGATGGGTTGCAGAGTGGTGGTGGTGGTAGTGGTAGAGTGGGCTGCAGCATGGTTGTGGCGGTGGTAGTAGTGTGCGTGGCAGGGTGGTGGTGGTGGTGGTGGTAGTAGGGTGGGTGGCAGGGTGGTGGTGGTAGTAGTAGGGTGGGTGGCAGGGTGGTGGTGGTGGTTGTAGTAGGGTGGGTGGCAGGGTGGTTGTGGTGGCGGTGGTAGTAGGGTGGATGGCAGGGTGGTGGTGGTGGTAGTAGGTTGGGTGGCAGGGTGGTGGTCGTAGGGTGGGTTGCAGGGTGGTGGTCGTAGGGTGGGTGGCAGGGTGGTGGTCGTAGGGTGGGTTGCAGGGTGGTGGTCGTAGGGTGGGTTGCAGGGTGGTGGCGGTGGTAGTTGGGTGGGTGGCAGGGTGATGTTGGTGGTACGTGGGTAGGAGGCAGGGTGATGGTGGTAGTGTTAGTTGGGTGGGTGATACGGTTGTGGTGGTGGTAGGGTGGGTGGCAGGATGAGGGTGGTAGGGTGGATTGCAGGGTGGTGGTGGTGCTGGTGGTAAGTGGGTGGGTTGCAGTGTGGTGGTGGTGGTGGTGTTAGGGTGGGTGGGAGGTTGTTGTTGGTGGTGGTGGTAGTAGGGTGCATGGCAGCGTGGTGGTGGCAGTAGTTGGGTGGGATGCAGGGTGGTGGTTGTGGTGGTAGTTGAGTGGGTGGCAGGGTGGTGATGGTGGTAGTAGTTGGGTGGGTGACAGGGTGGTGTTCGTGGTAGCTGGGTAGGAGGCAGGGTGATGGTGGTGGTGTTAGTTGGGTGTTTTTTTTTTTTTTTTTTTTTTTTTATGCGAGGAAGAAGGAACCAAAGGCCATGAGCCCGCAGTAACAGTTCCCTCCAAGAGAAAAACAAAATACAATAGAGAGCCAAATTCAAGATCCGATCATTTTGAGATGCCTGGACACACTGCGTTTGAAAGACTGGAGATCATAGGCAGGAGGAAATACAGACAGAGGGAGACAGTTCCAGAGCTGACCTGTTGCATGAATGAAAGACTGGGAGTAACGGTTAACTCTTGCATTAGAGAGTTGGACAGAAAAGGGATGAGAGTTTGCTGCCAGACGGGTGCTACGCGCCTGTCGTAGAGGTGGAGGAATGCAAGCAGACAGTTCAGAGGAGCAGTGACCATTAAAGTAGCGATAGAAAAGAGATAAAGATGCAACAGTGCGGCGAAGAGACAGAGGTTGAAGGGAGTCAGTAAGAGGAGGAGAGTTAATGAGACGAAAAGCCTTTGACTCCACCCTATTGAGAAGAGCTGTATGTGGGGAGCCTCCCCACACATGAGAGTTGTGCTCCACACAGGGGCGGATAAAACCCCTGTATAGAGTCAACAATTGTGCAGGGTTAAAGAAAGAGCGGAGTCGGCTTAGCACACCCAATCTCTTGGAAGCAGATTTTACAAGAGATGCAATATGATCTTTCCAAGATAAGTCCCGAGTAAATGAAACCCCAAGCATGTTCAAGGATGATGCAGGATTAATCTGAATATTATTAAACATTAGTGGGTATACCTGTGGAAGATTTTGTCGGGTTGATAGGTGTAAGAACTGAGTCTTAGAAGCATTAAAGACAACCATATTATTTTTACCCCAGTCAGAGATATGAGCCAAGTCAGACATTAGGTGTGCCATAGCCTCATCCCTTGTTTCTTGAAGTAACTGTTGAGATGGGCGTTGCGGGAACCGAATGGAAAGGTGAAGGGTGGAGTCATCAGCGTATGAGTGGATAGAGTTAGATGTACAACTTAGAAGATCATTGATGAATAAAAGGAAGAGAGTTGGTGATAGGACAGAGCCCTGAGGAACACCACTGTTGATAGATCTAGGAGAAGAACGATGGCCGTCTACGACAGCAGCTATAGAACGACCAGAAAGGAAGCTAGCGATGAAGGTACAGATAGAAGGATAGAAACCGTAGGAGGGCAGTTTGGAAATTAAAGATTTATGCCAGACTCGATCGAAAGCCTTTGAGATGTCAAGTGCAAGTGCAAAGCTTTCGCCAAAGTCCCGAAAGGAGGATGACCAGGAGTCTGAAAGGTAGGTGAGAAGATCGCCAGTGGAGCGTCCCTGACGGAACCCATACTGACGATCGGAAAGAAGGTTGTGATAGGAAAGATGCCTTAAAATTTTTTTATTAAGAATTGACTCGAAAACTTTTGAAATACAGGACGTTAAAGCAATTGGACGATAGTTGGAGGGTTGGGAGTGGTCACCCTTCTTTGGGACTGGCTGAATGAGAGCAAACTTCCAGCAAGAAGGAAAGGTACAAGTTGACAGACAAAGGCGAAATAGTTTGCCTAGGCAGGGTGTAAGCACAGAAGCACAGTTTTTGAGAACAACAGGAGGGACCCCATCAGGCCCATATGCCTTGTTAGTACTGAGGCCAGTAATGGCAGAAAATACATCAACTGAAGAAATTTTAATGTCAGCCATGAGGAAGTCAGAGGGGGAAGTGATGGAGGAACAGCACCGGAATCGTCTAAGGTGGAATTGGAGGAGAAAGTCTGTGCGAAGAGATCTGCTTTATCAGTAGAAGAAATAGCTACAGAACCATCAGAGTAGAAAAGAGGAGGGAAGGATGATGAGGTAAAGTTGTTAGAAAGATTTTTGGCAAGGTGCCAGAAGGAGCGGGAAGAATTCGAGTTGGAGAGTTGAGAGCATTTAGTATGGATGAAATTATTTTTAGTAGAGCGAAGAACAGACTTAGCACGATTCCGGGCAGAAACGTAAAGATTATGTGATTCAGGGGTGGGTTGGCTCCGGTACCTTTTGTAGGCCTTCTCCTTGTTGCGGACAGCATTAGAACAAGCGTGATTAAACCAAGGCTTTCTTGCGTTAGTCAAAGGATATGAGAAAGGAATGTATGCTTCCATGCCCGAGAGAATAACCTCCGTAATGCGCAAGGCACACTCAGATGGCTCACGGCCATGGAAGCAATAATCATTCCAGGGAAAATCAAAGAAGTACTGCCTGAGGGCCTCCCAGTCCGCAGCTCCAAAATGCCAGAGACGACGTTTCCCTGGAGGGTCCGCAGGCCGTACTGGAGCGATAGGACAGGTTAAGGTAATAAGGTTGTGATCGGAGGAGCCCAACGGAGAGAAAAGATTAACAGAGTAAGCTGAAGGATTAGTTGTGAGGAAGAGGTCAAGTATGTTGGAGCTCTCTCCAAGGCGGTCAGGGATACGGGTAGGGTGCTGTACAAGCTGCTCTAGGTCATTAAGGATAGAAAAGATGTAGGCTTGTTCACCAGGTGGATCCGTGAAAGGAGAGGAGAGCCAAAGGTGGTGGTGAACATTGAAATCTCCAAGAATGGAGATTTCAGAGAAAGGAGAAATGGACAGAATGTGTTCCATCGTAGAAGTAAGATAGTCGAAGAATTTTTGATAGTCAGTAGAATTAGGGGATAAGTAAACAGCACAGATATATTTAGTCAGAGAATGACAGGAAAGCCGAAGCCAGAGAGTGGAGAATTCAGAAGAATCAAGTTCAGGAACACGAGAGCAAGATAAGTCGTTGCGTATGTATACACAACAGCCACCTTTGGCTTTGAAATGAGTATAGAGAAAGTAGGAGGATACAGAAAAGGGTTTGCTGTCAGTTGCCTCAGACAGCTGAGTCTCCGTTAGAAAAAGAAGGTGAGGTTTAGAGGAGGAGAGGTGGTGCTCAACAGAGCGAAAGTTAGATGAAAGGCCGCGAATGTTGCAGAAATGAAGAAGAAGAGAGTCAGACAGTGGTTCCAGGCACCTCGAGTCGTCACCGGGAGAGGGGCAGATGGCGGGGGCATTTATGGTCCCCCCCCCTGGGGACTCCGAGGCTAGGTGAATTGACGCCATTTTGGTAAATTTTGAGTAGGAAGTGTAGTGTGTACTGTGCATGTAGTTTGGTGAAGATAGATAGAGAAATTTGTACTGGAGAGCATGCTGGCCTACTCTCTGTGTAACTGAGACACTGAAAAAGTTCAGCAAAGGGGGATGGTCAGGAACTAGTCCTGAGGGCTGATGAAACGGGAGCTCCAGCACTCCCTGTCATCAGCTTTCCATCCACCTCGGGAGTACTGCCCTGCTCGACTGGTGCTACAGTCTACTCCACAGGTGGAAGGGTTGTGGTGGTGATACGGTGGGTGGCAGGGTGGTGGTGGTGGTAGGGTGGGTTGCAGGGTGGTGGTGATGCTGGTGGTAATTGGTGGGTTGCAGTTTGCTGGTGGTGGTGGTGTTAGGGTGGGTGGCACGTTGGTGGTGGTGCTGGTAAGGTGGGTGGCAGGGTGATGGTCTTGGTGGTGGTGGTGGTGGTGGTAGTAGGGTGCATGGCAGCGTGGTGGCGGCAGTAGTTGGGTGGGTTGCAGGGTGGTGGTTGTGGTGGTAGCTGAGTGGGTGGAAGGATGGTGGTTGGTGTTGCAGGATGGGTGGCAGGACAGTGGTCGTGGTACTAGGGTGGGTGGCAGGGTGGTGGTGCTGGTGGTGGTAGAGTGGGTGGCAGGGTGATTGTGGTGGTGGTAGTAGGGTGGGTTGCAGGGTGATGGTGGTGGTAGTTGGGTGGGTTGCAGGATGGTGGTGGTGGTTGTGGTGGTAGTTGGGTGTATTGCAGGGTGGTGGTGGTGGTGGTGGTAGTTGGGTGGGTGACAAGATGGTGGTGGTGGAGGTAGTACGGTGGGTGACAGGGTTGTGGTGGTGGTAGTTGGGTGGGTGGCATGGTGGTTGTGGTGGTCATAGGGTGGGTTGCAGGGTGGTGGTGGTGGTGGTGGAAGTTGGCTGTGTTGCAGGGTGGTGTTTGTGGTGGTAGGGTGGTGGTGGTTGTGGTGATGATGGTGGTGGTGGTAGGGTGAGTGGAAGGGTTGTGGTGGTGGTGATTGTAGGGTTCGTGACAGTGTGGTGGTGGTGGTGGTGGTAGATGGATGGGTTACAGGGAGGTGGTGGTAGATGGGTAGGTTACAGGGTGGTGGTGGTAGATGGGTGGGTTACAGGGTGGTGGTGGTTGTAGTTGGGTGGGTGGCAGGGTGGTAGTGGTGGTAGTTGGGTGGGTGGCAGGGTGGTAGTGGTTGTGGTAGCAGGGTAGGTTGCAGGGTGGTGGTATTGGTGGTAGTTGGGTAGGTGGAAGGGTGGTGGTGGTCGTGATAGTAGGGTAGGTGGTAGGGTGGTGGTGGTGGTGGTAGTTGGGTGGGTGGGAGGGTTGTGGTGGTAGCAGTAGGGTGGGTGGCAGGTGGTGGTGGTGATATTAGGGTGGGTGGCACGCTGGTGGTGGTGGTGGTAGTAGAAGAGTGGGTGGCAGGGTGGTGGTGGTGGTGGTAGTTGGGTGGATTGCAGGGTGGTGGTAGTGGTAGTAGTTTTTGCGGCAGGATAGTGGTGGTAGTAAGGTGGGTGGCAGGGTGGTGGTGGTGGTGGTGGAAGTAGGGTGGGTAAGGTGGTGGTGGTGGTAGAAGAGTGGGTTGCAGGGTGGTTGTGGTGGTGGTTGTAATAAGGTGGGTGGCAGGGTAATAGTAGTGTTGGTGGCAGGGTGGTGGTGGTGGTAGTAGGGTTGGTGGCAGGGTGGTGGTGGTGGTGGTAGTAGGGTGGGTGGCAGGGTGGTGGTCGTGGTGATGGTAGCTGGGTGGGTGGCAGGGTAGTGGTGGTGGTAGTAGGGTGGGTGGCAGGGTGGTAGTGGTTGTAGTTGGGTGGGTGGCACGGTGGTGGTGGTGGTGGTAGTTGGGTGGGTGGCAGGGTGACTGTGGTGGTACTATGGTGGGTGACAGGGTGCTGGTGGTGGTTGTGGTTGGGTGGGTGGCAGGGTGGTCATGGTGGTGGTAGTGTTCTGCAGTCTTTTTGTTTTTTTTAGACATCAAAACACACATTGCAATATGCAATATAATCCTAAACATAAGAAAAGAATATATAAACAATAAAAAGGAAAAAAAAAAACCGTACATTTACCACCCACTGCACGGCAGACAGGCGTCATAACCCGCCAGGCTGTAGCAGGTCTACAGGTATTCCATGTGGCCTAGTGGCTAACACTGCCACTTAGCAAAGGTCAAAGAAATCCTCCTCCTCCATCAGCTTAAGCCTGCCGATGACTGAGGAAGTGCGGTGAGGTGATGGAGCTCTACCCACCTCAGGGCTCTCTGAAGACAGCCACAAGCTCACATATAATGGCGACTCAACGGCTTGCAATGTGCTTGGTTGTGGGTCCGAGAGTGAAGACTGGGATGGAGAGGGTGGTGGTGGTGATGGTGGGGAGAAGGGGCTGGCACTCATATGGGTGGCGGGCTTGAAGAAGAATGATGACAGTGTTCCTGACTGCCCGCAGATCTATCACCAGCTTGAGTGGCACCAACTCCCTGTTGCAATGAGGGTGCTCAGGATATTCGAGCACCCGCTCAGTGCCAGCCCACTGCACACCAAAACAAGGGAGTGATGGAGTGGTGGGGTGGTCAGTCAGGGTCCTCATCCTCGTCACTTTCCTCTGTCGGCCCAGCAGAGACAGCAGCAGCGATCTCTTCATCTGACAACATCTAATAACCTGGATTGCTGCCGTCATCATCCAACCAATCCCTCACTTCATCAACTTCCACATCCTTGCCTGCATTTCAGAGCCAAAGACAGAAATCATCCGCATCAAATCCTTCATAGTTGTTCATGGCCTCGCATCCCTGAATGAAAGGAGACCAACCACTTTCCAAGGTTTTGACAGAGACCTCCTTCCAAGCACTGGCCCAGTTGAACACCTTAGACGTGATGTTGTAACACCGCAGATTCTCCAAGGTCCACTCCCCACGTGTGTCGACCCTTTCCTCATCCTCAAGCACCACCATCACCTCACTGAAGAACCTTCGATGATACAGTCTCTTTGCTGCCACGACAACACCTTGGTCCATTGGTTGAATGAGAGCAGTCATATTAGGTGGCAGAAACATGCACCTAATATGGCCGTTATTAACAACAAATCCTTCTCCGACGGATGCAAAAGGGCATTGTTGAGGATCAGGAAAGCCTTCACCTGACCATGAGGGATACCAAGTTCCTCCATTTGATAACGGATAACCTCTTTGACAGTGTCTGTGGAACCAATCTCTGAAGATCTTTGCGTTAAATCAGGCCTTCACATAATGGTACCACACAACAGGCAGACTATCCATCAACCCACGAAGACCATGTGGCTGTTTTGCACATCCAACAATAAAGGGTATCAGGTGGTGCATCCCGTTAGCACTGGCACAGCACAACACCAAGACACTGTTTGGACAACTTCCGACCAAGCACTGTCTTTGTCTCTTCTGCCAGGGTGTTTGTGGACAAGAAGCGGAAGAACAGACCAGTTTCGTCAGCATTATACACTTGACCATGAGCAAGGCCCTCCTCGAACAGGCACTGCACTTTCTTGCAAAATGGTTCAAGATCCTCCAGTGCCACATCCAAAGCCTCACCATAAGCCTTGCGGCCAGTAAGTCCATGCCGAAGTTTGAACTGGAAAGCCAACCCTTGGATGCCTTGAGGTCGTGCACGTTGCGCAGCCTTCAACTGGTCCCATATACAAGCAAGCCAGCACCTCACTGCTGGCAGAACCAAACCAAAGTAGACTGGTCAATGCTGGCATGGCAGGGCTGGAATATCACCTTCCAGCTGCCTTTTCGAGTGGTAATACCATAGTCCTGTCCGTACTGAGTCAGCTTGTTCTGTGACTTCTTTATATTAAACAAGGTTGAACGGGCCAAGTCATATTCACGCACAATGCGTGACATTGGCCACTCCGTGTCAACCTTGCCCATGATCTCACGCTTCTTCTCGAGAGTCAAGACCCTCCTCTTGAGTTTCTCGGGTGGCGGTGGGGCCATCATCATACACACGAGAACACCACAGAGGAGGATTACAGCCTGTAGAAGGTTGGGCATCACCACAAACACAACAATGGACGAGAACACCACAGAGGAGGATTACAGCCTGTAGAAGGTTGGGCATCACCACAAACACAACAATGGATGCTACTATTGTTTTACCACGGCCAAGCACATTCACACGCAGAGACAAAGGCGGGAACTGAGGTGCGGTAGCGCTGGAGACTGTTACCATGTCTCTACCCACACTTGGCTATGAGCATGCAAGCAAAATGCGGAACACTGACCTATGAATGCAAGGGTCCTTTTCGCTCGCCCAGGCAAATGTTGCACCGTGGCAGAAACACTGGGTCCCCGTACATCAAGGGCCTAAGGAGTGCCCAAGTAATCCAGATGGTGATGTGACTTTGAACAACCGATAAGAAGGCGGATGGCTGTGTGTGGCCGGGAGTCTCCGACTAATCTGGGCAACTGATGGATTTCAACCACTCGGAAGGGAGCTGGACAGCCATTCTCGCTCAGCTTGTGGGTTACGCTCTGTTTTCTTCACATGCTGCCAAAATGTTACTGGTGATTGGAGTGGCTGGGATATTTCGACCATTTGGTAGGGAACCGGACAGCCATTCTCTCTCAGCTTGTGGGTTACAATCTGTCTTCCTCGTCACTGCCAGTATGATTTGGATGATTGGGGTGGCCAGGGGATTTCAACCATTCGGTAAGGAGCCAGGGACAGTCTTGTTTGCTCTGCTTGTGGGTTATGGTCTATTACCCGCACATGGACAGCGAGGCTGATGAGTCACCCAATGAACTTTTTTTACTTTGCAGGCCAGCTGGCCACAGATGCCAGAACTTTTATGTCCAGGTATGGACAAATAAATCCAAATACAAATCTAATGCAGCCAAGGCCTAACGTCCGTATACGGAGCATGGCCAAATACGGAGTGTCTGGATAATTGAGGGATTACTCATGTATGTGTGTGTATATATATATATATATATATATATATATATATATATATATATATATATATATATATACATACAGTGCTCGACAAAAGTATTGGGCGCCCAGAGCCCCCCCCAACAAAGTAAACCTTTCAACTATGGAAAAAACATGTAAATAATGTATTATAATTACCTTTAATGCTTGGTAGAGTTTCCTTTGCACCTCTTCATGGACCTGAGATGTCGTGGAAGTGAAAGGGCCAGGTTCCTAAGGTGCTGGGGTGATTTACTTGCCCAGGAATCACGAATGGCTGCTTCCAGCTTATGCAGAGAGCTCACGTCCTTCCCATGGAGATTCTTCTTTATGAGGTACCAGAGGTTTTCTATCGGGTTGAGGTCTGGGCTATTGCCTGGCCAGTCTTTCATGAAGGAGACCTCGCAGTCACAAAGCCAGTTGGTGACAGATTTGGCTTTTTGAGCAGGTGCACAGTCCTGCTGAAACACTCTTGCACCCATGAGCTCGAAGGACTCAGGTAAATGATCACAAAGCAGCTCCAGGTAAACGTCCTGATTCACTCTGCAGTTCCTGGGAAGCACAACAAGCTTCCCCAACCCCCTACCAGAGAAACAACCCCATACCATTAGTGAATCAGGGTGTTTAACTGTGCTTTCCACATAATGGGGGTCAAGTGGGTCACTACCTCTGCGCTGGTACACTCGCGCTCCTCGATTACAGGTAACGGTAAATGTTGCCTCATCAGACCACAACACTGACAACCATTGCTCCTCACCCCAGGTAAGGTACTTGTTAGCAAAGGCAAGCCTACAAAGTCGCTGGTTATGTGTAAGAGGCTTTCTCACAGGCCTGTGGCTTGTGTAACCAAGTTCATGGACTCTTTGAGAAACAGTGCACACTGAAACCTCACCAAACACTTCCAGGTTGCTCTCCTTAATTCTCCTTGCAGTCACACGAGGATTAGACTCCACTGCACACTTTAAAACATTAACAGACCTCGGGGAAGTTTTCCTGGGCCTACCAGACCGTGGTTTCTTTGTAGGAATGTCACCACTGTTTTCCACTCTGTAACGGGCACACCACCTCCGCACAGTTGACCGAGCCACACCAATCAAATCACTAATTTCCTTCGTGGGATGGCCTGCCTTTTTTAGAGCAATGATCTGTGATATTATTTCACTAGACAATTCATGGGTAGCGGCCATATTAATGTAGCGAAAGCCAAAACACTGCGGTTCACTAGGTAAAAAATGGCGCAACAAGAGAGGGAGGAGCGGCTGGGTTCCCCTCTCTCTCGCAGCCCGCAGGCAACTGAGGCGCCAGCCAACCAGCGCACAGTAAGGCCTCAGGCTCCTGTGACATCATGTTAGTGCCTAAATCTTCTGGCTGTATTAGTTCTCTCAAAAAAGGGTGATTCTTTTTTCACAAAAAGTATTGCTGCCTTGACATAGGCGTGCAATACATTTGTTGGGCACTGTATATATATATATATATATATATATATATGTGCACAGTACACACCACACTTCCATTTCAAAATTTTCAAAAAATGGCGTCGAATAACATAGCCTCGGAGTCCCCAGGGGGGGACCATAAATGCCCCCACCTTCTGATGACTCAAGGTGCCTGGAACCACTGTCTGACTCTCTTCTTCATTCTGCAACATTCGTGGCCTTTCCTCTAACTTTCGCTCTGTTGAGCACCAGCTCTCCTTCTCTAAACCTCACCTTCTTTTCCTAACTGAGACTCAGCTGTCTGAGGCAACTGACAGCAAACCCTTTTCTGTATCCTCCTACTTTCTCTGTACTCATTTCAAAGCCAAAGGTGGCTGTTGTGTATATATACGCAACAACTTATCTTGCTCTCGTGTTCCTGAACTCGATTCTTCTGAATTCTCTACGCTCTGGCTTCGGCTTTCCTGTCATTCTCTGACTAAATATATCTGTGCTGTTTACTTATCTCCTAATTCTACTGACTATCAAAAATTCTTTGACTATCTTACTTCTATGATGGAACACATTCTATCCATTTCTCCTTTCTCTGAAATCTCCATTCTTGGAGATTTCAATGTTCACCACCACCTCTGGCTCTCCTCTCCTTTCACTGAGCCACCTTGTGAACATGCCTACACCTTTTCTATACTTAATGAACTAGAGCAGCTTGTACAGCACCCTACCCGTATCCCTGACCGCCTTGGAGAGAGCTCCAACATACTTGATCTCTTCCTTACAATTAATCCTTCTGCTTACACTGTTAATCTTTTCTCTCCGCTGAGCTCCTCCGATCACAACCTTATCACCTTAACCTGTCCTATCGCTCCAGTATGGCCTGTGGACCCTCCAAAAAAATGTCGTCTCTGGCACTTTGGATATGCAGATTGGGAGGCCCTCAGGCAGTACTTCTTTGATTTTCCCTGGAATGATTATTGCTTCCATGGCCGGGAGCCATCTGGGTGTGCCTTGCG
This sequence comes from Coenobita brevimanus, assembly GCF_032717465.1. Classification (NCBI taxonomy): domain Eukaryota; kingdom Metazoa; phylum Arthropoda; class Malacostraca; order Decapoda; family Coenobitidae; genus Coenobita; species Coenobita brevimanus. Next base: position 59,147,623 of record NC_137010.1, on the reverse strand, counting down.
CATTACGGAGGTTATTCTCTCTGGCATGGAAGCATACATTCCTTTCTCATATCCTTTGACTAATGCACGAAAGTTTTGGTTTATTCACACTTGTTCTAATGCTGTCCGCAACAAGGAGAGGGCCTATAAAAGGTACCGGAACCAACCCACCCCTAAATCACATCTTTTATACAATTCTGTCCGGAATCGTGCTAAGTCTGTTCTTCGCTCTGCTAAAAATAATTTCATCCGTACATAATGCCCTCACCTCTCTAACTCGAACTCTTCCCGCTCCTTCTGGCATCTCGCCAAAAACCTTTCTAACAACTTTACCTCATCATCCTTCCCTCCTCTTTTCTGCTCTGATGGCTCTGTAGCTATTTCTTCTACTGATAAAGCAGACCTCTTCACTCAGACTTTCTCCTCCAGTTCCACCTTAGATGATTCCGGTGCTGTTCCTCCATCACTTCCCCCCTCTGACTTCCTCATGGCTAACATTAAAATTTCTTCAGCTGATGTATTCTCTGCCATTGCTGGCCTCAGTACCAATAAAGCATATGGGCCTGATGGAGTCCCTCCTGTTGTTCTCAAGAACTGTGCTTCTGTGCTTACACCCTGCCTAGGCAAACTCTTTCGCCTTTGTCTGTCAACTTGCATCTTTCCTTCTTGCTGGAAGTTTGCCCTCATTCAGCCAGTCCCAAAGAAGGGTGACCATTCCCAACCCTCTAACTATCGTCCAATTGCTTTAACATCCTGTATATCAAAAGTTTTTGAGTCTATTCTTAATAGAAAAATTTTAAAGCATCTTTCCTATCACAACCTTCTTTCTGATCGTCAGTATGGGTTCCGTCAGGGACGCTCCACAGGAGATCTTCTCACCTACCTTTCAGACTCCTGGTCATCCTCTTTTCAGGACTTTGGTGAAAGCTTTGCCATTGCACTTGACATTTCAAAGGCTTTCGATCGAGTCTGGCATAAATCTTTAATTTCCAAACTGCCCTCTTACGGTTTCTATCCTATTTGTGCTTTCATCTCTAGCTTCCTTTCTGGTCGTTCTATAGCTGCTGTTGTAGACGGCTATCATTCTTCTCCTAAATCTATTAACAGTGGTGTTCCTCAGGGCTCTGTCCTATCACCAACTCTCTTCCTTTTATTCATCAATGACCTTCTAAGCTGTACATCTAACCCTATCCACTCATGCTGATGACTCCACCCTTCACCTTTCCATTCGATTCCCACAACACCCATCTCAGCAGTTACTTCAACAGGCAAGGGATGAGGCTATGGCACACCTAATGTCTGACTTGGCTCATACCTCTGAATGGGGTAAAAATAATCTGGTTGTTTTTAATGGATCAAAGACTCAGTTTTTGCACCTATCAACCCGACAAAATCTTCCACAGGTATACCCACTTATGTTTAATAATACTCAACTTAATCCTGCATCATCGCTGAACATGCTTGGGGTTTCATTTGCTCGGGACCTGTCTTGGAAAGATCATATTACATCTCTTGTAAAATCTGTTTCCAAGCGATTGGGTGTGCTAAGCCGACTCCGTTCCTTCTTTACCCCTGCACAGTTGTTGACTCTATACAGGGGTTTTATCCGCCCCTGTGTGGAGTACAACTCTCATGTGTGGGGAGGCTCCTCACATACAGCTCTTCTCAATAAGGTGGAGTCAAAGGCTTTTCGTCTCATTAACTCTCCCCCTCTTACTGACTCCCTTCAACCTCTGTCTCTTCGCCGCAATGTTGCATCTTTATCTCTTTTCTATTGCTACTTCAATGGTCACTTTTCCTCCGAACTGTCTGCATGCATTCCTCCACTTCTACGACGGGCACGTAGCACCCGTCTAGCAGCAAACTCTCACCCCTTTTCTGTCCAACTCTCTAATCCAAGAGTTAACCGTTACTCTCAGTCCTTCATTTATGCAACAGGTCAACTCTGGAACTGTCTCCCTCTGTCTGTATTTCCTGCTTCCTATGATCTCCAGTCTTTCAAACACAGTGTGTCAAAGCATCTTGAAATGAATGGATCTTGAATTTGGCTCTCTCTTGTATTTTGTTTTTTTCTTGGAAGGAACAGTTTTGCAGGCTCATTGCCTTTGGTTCCTTCTTCCTCAATAAAAAAAAAAAAAAAAAAAAAAAAAAACTCCAATATCCGACGTAATAGAGCCATAGGCAGGTCCGGATAGTGGTCATAGGCAGGTCCGGATAGTGGTCCTGTCCGGATATTGGGCCCCAGCTTATGGACTTGTACTTATGGACCCTAACTCAGAGAAACACCTATACAACTCCCTCTGGACATGCATAGCACCTATTTAATACCCAAATCACACCAATAAGGCACATAAAAGACTGAAATAAATGCAAAAGAAGCATAAAATGAGGTTTTTGAGGTAGGTTCATACAATATTCAACATTCTGGGTACTTACAAGTGCCTGGCTCCTGGACTGGTACTTATGGACCCTAACCTAGCCTAACTCAGAAAAACACCTTCCTACTGCACATGCATAGCTCCTAACACCCTATTCACACCAATAAAGGACATTAAAGAGTGAAATGAGGTGTTTGAGGTAAGTATAGTATGGAAAAAAGTACAGTATGAAACATTCTGCCTACTTACAGCAAGTCCACGGCCATCTCGATGAATAACCGCCTCCTCTCGGACTCTGACAGTAAAAAGGATTTCCTGAAGCACATGCAGTACACTGTTCATGAAGTCTTGCACTGAACTTAGTCAATCGCACTCAGAAGTCCGTTCTCTTCACAGTGCGCACTCTTGTCTAACTTATGCTCCATTGTAACTTACTAAGTGTTGCACTCTGCACTTTAACTCTTCCCACTCTTCTAACCATTTTCTAAAGCAAAAACAAACAAGTCTTTTTACGTTAAATTTAGTTCAAAAATTGTCTTTTCACTCACAACTGTGCGTCCCTGCGTCCAAGGCCTGGAGGGGCTGGGTTTACAATGGAAGAGTTGAGAGGTAGGATGGGACTGGAGTGTATTGGTGTTGTGATGAGGAGAGGTAGATTGAGGTGGTTTGGACATGTGGAGAGGATGGGGGATGATAGTTGGGTGAGGAAGGTGAGAAGTGTTAATACTGGGGGTGGGGTTATGAGGGGTAGACCGAGAAAGACATGGGACGAGGTCATTAAGTGTGACCTTAGGGTTAAGGGACTGAACAGGGAGGCTGCAATGGATCGTGCAGCATGGAGAGCCGCCATTAGGTGACCAAGGCCGACACATGCAAGCATGTTGGAGCCTTTAAAAACGAAAACGAAAACGAAATGCACTGTTTTTTTCACTGCACAACACTGTAAATTCCCGTGTGGTCTAGTGGAGAAGTTCTTGCTGTTTAATCACTGTCAGAGTCCGAGAGTATCACTGGCAGGTGACCTAGGGGTGCGTCGCTAGGTCGTGGTGATGGCGTACCCACTGCAGACGACTCAGAAGATAGACTCAAACTCACGTCGAGCGGTGACTCCACCGTGGCTGATGTGCTGGGCTGTGGCTCGGAGCATGAGGGCCTGTCTTGGGGAGGCAACGGAGTGGAGCCAGGGCTGGGCACAGCAGGGGTCACGAGCCTGAAAAAACTGTCAATTGTTGATTGACGCAAGGAACGACGATTCTGATGATTGATGATGAGCTGCCTGAAAGCCACGCACTTCCTCCACAAGTCCCAAGGGCCCCATCTCCCTGTCGCAGTCTGGGTATTCCAGGTAGTCAAGAACGAGCTCTAGGTGTTCCCACAGTGTGCTCAGCTCGGGGATGGCTGGAGTAGTGTCATGCTGAGAGGAGTCCGCATCATCGTCGCCGTCCTCGTCGGAATCTTCAAGCTGGGTACTGACACCTGCAACTGAAGATGCGATCTCGGTATCAGACAATGTCTGATACCCAGGATCGCCCTCGTCGTCATCCAACCATTCACGCACATCGTTCACATCAACATCGTCGCCATGCGTACATAGACGTGCATGGAAGTCATCCACGTCAAAACCTAGGAAATTGTACTCCACATCCATTCCAAGAAGCAGACGAGACCAACCATTTTCTAGAGTCTTGACAGGGATTTCCTTCCATGCACTGGCCCAGTTGTAGATTGCAGACTTGATGTTGTAGCGGTGAAGGTTTTCCAAAGTCCGCTGGCCTCGCGTGTCCCATCCCTCCCTGCGCTCGTCCTCGTCCTCGAGAACAACCATCACCTCGTCCAGGAACTTCCGGCGGTATAGGCGCTTTGTTGCCACAATCACTCCTTGGTCCATTGGTTGGATGAGAGCAGTCGTATTAGGTGGCAGAAACATGCACCTAATCCGGCCATTCTCAGCCACCAAGTCCTTGTCACACGGGTGGGCAGGTGCATTGTCGAGGAGAAGGAGGGCCTTTACCTGGTCGCGTGGGATTCCCAGTGTCTTCTTCTGGTAATGTATGACCTCCTTGACGAAGTGGCGGTGGAACCAGTCTTTGAAGATCTGGGCTGTAAATCATGCCTTCAAAGAATGGCACCAGACAACAGGAAGGACATCCATCACCCCACGAAGACACCAAGGCTGCTTTGCACGTTCAACAATAATGGGCTTAAGCCGGTGCGTGCCATTAGCATTGGCACAACACAAAGCAGATATCCGTTGCTTGGAGAGCTTGCAGCCAGGTACATGCTTCTCTGTCTCCTCGGCTAGAGTGTTCGTTGGCAAAGAGCGATAGAATAAACCAGTTTCGTCAGCATTGTAGACTTGACCGAGAGTGAGGCCCTCCCTGTCAATCAAGCCCTTCACCTTGTGCCGAAACTCGTCAACTCCATCCTCGTTAGCGTCCAAAGCTTCGCCATGAGCTTTACAGTTGGTAAGGCCATGCCGTACCTTGAACGCGAAGAGCCAACCCTCAGATGCCTTGAAGCCTGGTGAACTAAGCAGCAGCCTTCAGCTCCGTACCATGTACCATCACACCAGCAGCACGTTGTTGTCGATACCAAATCAACGTGGAGTGGTCAACTTCAGCAAACTTGGGAGTAAACATCACCTTCCTCTCCACGTTGCGTTTGCTTCTTGACGAGAAGTCAGCCGTATACTGCATGAGTTTGTCTCAGGATCTCTTGATATCGAACAAAGTAGATCGGGCCAGGTTGAACTCGCGGAGGATGCGGGAAGAAGACCACCCCACATATACTATCTCCAATATCTCCCGTTTCTTCTCCAGAGTCAACACCACTCTCTTCCTCTTCTCAGGCAGCGGGGCCATCATAACACACACTAATAAGAGGCACGAGAGCAGCAGGAGTGCCTGCAGCAGGCTGAAAGTGGGGAGGATGCAGGGGCGCTCTATCGGACGTTGGAGGAATGACATGCCACAACAAAGCTGTCCCGCGCCAAGTTCAAATTACGGACGGGAAAAATTCTTTCTTTTTTTTCGAATTTTTTGCAGTTTTCGGACCATTTTGGGAATACTGGATCCTGGGACGATTATGTCCGGTTAGTGGGGATGTTCGGATATTGGCCGTTCGGATATTAGAGGGATTACTTATATATATATATATACACAGTATATATATATATATATATATATATATATATATATATATATATATATATACAGGTAACTCGCACGGAACACGATCTCACGGAACGCGCTCGCAATTATACACGGTAAGGGCTGGGATACATATGAGACAACATAAGATTAAAAAACCATTATGAAAACTACAAATTAACGCAGGAGAGGCCTTTGAAAGATCAAATCCTCGAACGTCACCGCAGCGCGCGGTTTGTTTTGATTACGTGACGATCTAGGCGGGAAATTATTCAGTGAGTGAGACATTCCCGAGTACAGTAGCACAGTATTTGTAAGTTAAATATTTACAGTACTGTACTGTTCTGGTAAGTTTATGTGCAACTTAAAGTACTATTAAATAACGTTAAAGCAAGAAATAAAGTCTTATAACCAGTTTACCTGATAGGCGTCAGAATATTGCCTTTTTTATTTGTTCGTTTTTTCCACAGTACTGTACAGTATTTGTAAGTTAAATATTTACTGTTCTCGTATGTACTGTACTTGTAAGCACTTAAAGTTAAATCATTAAATAAAGCCTTGTAACCAGATAACCCGAATTATATGATTACCCATGATCGGCGTTGGAATATTGCCTTTTTTGTTTGTTCGTTAAACTCTTACTGTACTGCTTTTCTACAGTACTGTATTTGTAAGTTAAATATTTACTGTTCTGGTATGTACTTGTAAGCAATTAAAGCATTAAATAAAGCCTTGTAACCAGTTAACCTGATTTAAATGATTACCCATGATCGGCGTCAGAATATTGCCTTTTTTTTGTTTGTTCGTTACAGACTTATAGTAAGAGAAAAATACATTTTTGTCTTGGTATCTTTACCTATTTGCTCAGGTTTGCTGTAATGGTTTGCAGCTTGTAGAAAACTGTGAAAACTTTCGGGAAGTGAACGAAAATCTGGGACATGACCTTGATTTCACCCTCTCGTGTATCATCTGTCAGTTCACCACCGGCTATCGTGATGAGTGGATGTACGATTTTTTCGCTCGTGGCCATGCCTAACCACAAATAGTTACACCCATTATCTCGACCCAGACAGAAAATACAACCTTTTTCCTCCCTTGCAAAACACAAACAACCACCCTGTTTACAAGACAGCAATATATATTGCGAAAATAACAAGGTAAAATGATAAAGATGAACGTAAAATGATAGAGAAAGATGAACATGTTATGACGGAAGAAATACGTTTTCCCTGTCTTTAAACGTATTTATTTCTGCTTTGTATCTGTATTCGTAATAATTAGACTTATTGTTAGTTCTGAAACTGCATTACGATTCTATTTTTAGCCATTCTCGTGGTGTGGGAGCTGGAAGTTGTGACACAACTTCCTTATTGCTAATCGGACTGACCCTCCACTTTATTCTCCCGTGGCAGAGTCTAGCCTTGGAGGACGTGCAGTTTTCTCATTTAGGACTGAAAATTCAACTCTTTCGCTCCCTTTTCCAAGCATGGGCACAACGATAACGTAAAAAATAACTTGAAACTATAAACATATATCAAAAAGGTGAAAATGTATTCATGACATTTTTTTTTTCCAGCCATTCCTAACAGATTATGTACTGAAATCATTCGATATCACAGTACTGCATTTCTAAGTTAAATATGTACTGTTCTGGTATGTACTTGTATGTTAAAGCACTAGTACCAGTTAACCTAATTTATATGATTACCTATGATCGGCGTCGGAATGTTTCCTTGTGTTTACGTACAGTATTTGTGTGTTGAAGTTTTGCTCAGGAGTACTGTATTTGTGAGTTATAACATTAAATAAACCTTCTAACCACTTAAAGTGCTTTCTAGTGACAGATAACAGCAAAACAACACATTTGGGGGGTTTAGGGAGCAAAATACGGAGTAGTTTAAATATACGCGATTTCGCACCTAACACGGCACGGTAGGAACGAAACCCACGTGTTCCGTGCGAGTTACCTGTATATATTTATATACATACATACATACACTATATATATATATATATATATATATATATATATATATATATATATAAACATATATATGTTTTATATATATATATATATATATATATATATATATATATATAGTATCTCTATCTATATATATATATATGTGTGTATATATCTATATATATATGTGTGTATATATATATATATATATACAGTACCCTGGCGTCCAACACGCGTTTGTCCAGCACGATTCGCGTCCAGCACGGAGCAAAAAATGAGTACAATTTAATATACAGTAATTCAATTACTGTAACATGGGTGCATTAGCATAACACGCACAGAGCTCCGAGAAGTGAGCGAAATCCGCAGAGTTCGCCTCTAGCACGATCACCCCCGGTCCAACACGGTCATACTGGACGTTCCTGTGATGCTGACAGCCAATCAAAACTTCTGATCAAGTTGCCTCCCCCGCCCGCTATCGTGACGTGATCGTGATGTCGCCCAATCAAAAATGCTTCTGCTCTCACATGATGTTTTGTTTAAATTTCTCCCGCCACAGTGCCACTCAGTCGCATAATTCGCATTGGATGGTGCTTTTTTCATGCTGCATTTTCTGCCATTGCAACTGCATTTTATCCTGCTCACGATGCCTAGGAAGCCTTCTGAGAACCCCAAGAAGCGGCGGCACCAAGCTAGAAATCATCGAGAGGAAGAAGAAAAGGGAGAGGAAAGTGGATATTGCCAAGGCCTATGACGTGAATGAAGCCAGTGTGAGGACCATAATAAAAAACCAAGACAAGATCTTGGCAGCAGTGAAGGCTTATGGAGTGCTAGGACAGGCAGAAGCAGGACTTTCCATGGATGTGGAAGAGGATAGTGATTCTGAGTGTGATTTCGCAGGATTTATGAGGGAGGTTGAGGAGAAGCAGCAGCCATTACCCGCTAGTGACGCCAGCAGCCATCCTCCGGGGACCCAGTAGGACTACCTACAGCCTTGGATACCACCTTCCATTCCCAGCAAGCCCACCAACACTATCCTAAAAGGTTAGGTATCATTCATAGTACAGCACCATTTATTATAATTACAGTAGTACCAATATATGTAAAGGTATATAATAGGTGTTTAGGGTGACTTTTCCTAGGGTTGCTGACATAATTCAGTTTTCCCCATAAGCTCTGTTGTTTGTCCAACACGTTTTTGGTCCAACACGGGACCTGTGCATGACAATATTACTGTGTTGGACGCGAGGGTACTATATATATATATATATATATATATATATATACTGTATATATATATATATATATATATATATATATATATATACTGTATATATATATATATATATATACATATATATACAGTAATCCCTCTAATATCCGAACGCCCAATATCCGAACATCCCCACTAACCAGACATAATTGTCCTGGGATCCAATATTCCCAAAATGGGCTGAAAACCACAAAAAATTTGAAAAAAATCTGACTTTTTTCCCTCCCGTAATTTGAAATTGCCGTGTGGCGCCGAACAGCTGTTACACCATGATCCCTTCACCCCTTCCTTCCTCCCCCTCCCCCCTCCCCTGTCAGGGTTGCCATTTGGTATTTTTCATTACCAAGTGTGGGCCAATTTGGTAATGAAAAATTCGTTTGGTAATGAATCAGAATAATGCATTACCAAATGGATTTTTCACATGTATGAGGATACACAGGATGGAGATGGTGGATTGTTTGCTCTCTCTGATTAATTTGCTACCCTACAAAGCGTGAAAATAATCAACATGGTGTTAATTATAAGAAGAGTGATTACATGTATTTCCACTTGTATATATAATTAGTGAAGAATAAATGCTAGCTTTACGAATTTGGTAATGAAAAATTAAATTTGGTAATGAAAGTTGAGGAGATTGGTAATGTGGCCGTTGCGATCTGGCAACTCTGTTTGCCCGCCATCATCAACAGTCACAGCCAAACTCCGATCGAGAGAAGATGCTCATAGCAGTGCAAGCCACAGGTGCCTGTTTTTTGTGAATAAACAGTGAATAAACTGCAATACCTCGCCACTAGAACACACAGGAATTTACAGTGTTGTGCAGTGTTAAGAAATTAGACTTTAGAGTGCAGAGGATTAACTGTGGACTGCAAACTGGCGGTTCAAACCAGTCCAGGAGCCAGGGACTTGCAAGTACCCAGAATGTTTAATATTGTATAAACTCACCTCTACAACCTCATTTTATGGTTCTTTTGCATTTATTTCAGTCTTTTATGTCCCTTATTGGTGTGATTTGGGTCTTAACCCGCCCCGTCCCGTTGATGTATGGGTACGTTGCAACGATTTGCATTTGCCAGTCCCGGCGACGTACCGGTACGTCGTGCAATTGCAAGGTCCCTAAATTGCAAAATTTTCAATTTTCGCGCGTGATTTTTTGTATTTATACACAGGACACCTTCCTCTATTCCTCTACAAGATGCCAAGCAGGGACAATGCCTTACACCGCATAACCTCCCCCCTTCCCCCCTCACGCCATTGTCTCGGCAATTCACCTGTTACCAGTGACCTGGCCAATAAAGACATCCAGGGCCAGAGTGATTCCCCAATCGATGACAATGTGGAGGACAAGGTTTACATAGCATTACAGGAAGAAACAGTCAGAAATGATGATCAGGTAATGTGGGAAAAAAAGGTCATGAATGGTGATTAGTTAGTGAGTGAAACAATGCTTATAATGCCTATATTACTGCTTGAAAACCAATATACTCTCATACTACATATACATTCGTACCAAGTAAATAAATAAATGCCGTTTATGAGTGGATAAAATAGTTACCCTCCCATAGAACTCATTTTCTTTGGTGCCAGCATGTTAGAAAACCCAGTCAGGTAAGGAGGAACTCCTACCTGGATTGAGTTTTTTAAACCTCAGGTAAGCGATTTCTCTATGAATTTTCGATGTTTCTCACCAAAAGTGGAGGTTTTAGCCAAAAAAATTTTTTTCAAAAATACCTCGGGACTGGAGGATGTCGGAGGTGCGGAAAACCTCGAGACGTGACGGGTTAAATAGGTGCAATGCATGTCCAGAGGGAGTTGTATAGGTGTTTTTCTAAGTTAGGGTCCATAAGTACAAGTCCAGGAGGCTAGGGCCCAATATCCGGACAGGATCACTATCCGGACATGCCTTTGGCTCTATTACGTCGGATATTGGAGGGATTACTGTATGTATGTGTGTGTATATATACGTTTAAGTACTTGGGTAGTGTGATGAGTAAGGATGGAGGTTTGGAGGGTGAAGTGCTTGAAAGGGTACAGCAGGGAAGAAAGGTTGCTGGTTCTTTGAAAACAGAGATAAGAAACAGGGAAGTGAGCATGGAAGTGAAAAAGTTACTACATGACAGTATTGTGATACCAACTCTAACGTACGGAAGTGAAGCTTGGACGTTGTTGGAAGGACACAAGTCAAGAGTGAGAGCCGTGGAAATGAGTTATTTAAGAGGAGCCTGTGGAGTCACATGGAGAGACAGGCTGACGAATGAGGATATAAAGGAGCGTTGTGGTGTTGATGTGGATGTGATAGGAAGCGTTATGAGGAACACACTGAGGTGGTTTGGCCATGTGGAGAGGATGGAGGGTCAAAGACTGACAAAGAGAGTGTATGTGAGTGAGGTGGAGGGGGAAAGAGGGAGGGGGAGGCCGAGGATGAGATGGAGAGATGGGGTGGAGAGGTATATGAGAGAGGGGGGGTGTGAGTTGGGAGCAGGGGAGTGAAATGGCGGGGGACAGGGCGACTTGGAGGCGATTTGTTTGTGGCCACCCCAAACAGGATTGAGGCGTCTGGCAATAGATAGATAGATATATACACACACGCAGAAGTCCTCATGCTAGGACACGTTTTACTTCGACGCCTCATTTTTTGCGCAACAAAAGTTTCCGAGTTGTCTCACAATTCGCGAATTTCTCCACAATTCGATGCTCCCAGCCAGCAGCCGACGATGTATACCAATGCTCATTTGTTGGCGGCCATCTTGCGACCACCATGTCCACCATAACCGACATGACAAACACCTTCAATGTATACACCAGAACTAAGCCTGAGGCTACCAACATCCTATCGACCTTGAATAATCTGAAGTCTCACGTGGTGGCCGTCTACAACAGAAGCATAAAGGAGCAGAGACAAGCATGGATCACACAATATTTTCATGAGAGACAGAATGTGGCTGCTATTCTGCAAGACTTGGACATGCCAGCAGACGTGGATGCAGGAGGAGAAGTGGACAGAAAGGAAGTGGAGGTGCTGGAGCCTAAGTTCAACTTCGAGGGCTTCGGCATAGGTGATGGGGCTTCCCCAGAGAGGCCCATGTCGTCTAGTAACTAGCCCATCTACCCTCAACACACCTTCACCTGCCACTCAAGCCAGTCTTCACTTTATTTCTGGTAAGGATTTTTGGTGTTGCAGCTCTTTATAACAGCTTTAATGTCTTTTCAGGTACATGTTCATCGTGTTCTGCTGTTTTAACTCTAGTAAACACTCATCATTAAATTTTGGGTAGGGCCTGTTTGGCGTTATAGTACTTTATAATAGGGTAGGTACATGTCCCAACAGAATGCTCCTCTATTATTCCCATTGATTCTTAACTTCACAATTCGACATTTCGCGTTTCGCACGGTTTTGGCGGAACATCCGTGGCGTGAAAAACGAGGATTTACTGTATATATATATATATATATATATATATATATATACAATCACTACTCATTTCACTTTGATTTGGTATACAATAATTCGCTACAATGATAATAGAAAGTTCGACCCCAAAATCCGATTTACGATAAATTTCCTGCTATAATGATATTGTCATCGGAAAATTTCGGACAAAGCACCAGGCACACGCAAGGTAACTGCCCCAGTGTGCAGAGCATTGTTTTGGTCCAGTTGCGGTCCCGCCACCCCTTCAAAGCCCTGTCTTTTCCACTCGTTCTGGTGTGCCCCCAGCTATCGTCTCCTCTCAGCCAATCATCGTGCTACAGTAGGCCTATACATCGTGTGGTACCAGGCCAACGTTGCGCAAGTGTGTTTGTTGTGCTGTTGCAATGATTTACTGTACGTGAGTAATGCTGCCTGTAGTGGTGTGATAGTGTTTGTTTTGGACTTGGAGACAACTTGGACCGACACAGGAAGTAATTAAGGTGGACTGTCATTTTTGTTTCAGTGTTGGGTAGGTGACTTTGGGAAGCTGAGTTGATGTAACCCCCCTTTTATAATGTTTTTCAATCTCCCAATTTACGATAAAATCGTCATACGTTAAGGTATGACCTGACGTAACCCCAGCATAAAACGAGTAGTGACTATATATATATATATATATATATATATATGTTTATGTGAGAGGGGTGTGTGAGCTGGGAGCAGGGCAGTGAAATGACGTGGGACAGGGCGATATGGAGGCGATTTGTTTGTGGCCACCCCTTATGGGATTGAGGTGTCTGGCAATATATATATACTGTATATATATATATATATATTTTGAGAAACAGAAGCTTGAGTGTTGCAGCTGCACAAGGCTTACATGAAGGAGTATTAGTGCCAATTTTGACATATGGAAGTGAGGCTATGGTGTGGCATGAAAATGAAAAGTGAAGAATGAGAGCAGTGGAGATGGGACTGCTGAGGAATGTATGTGGAGTACAGAGATTGGGTAGGATACGAAATAATGTTATTCATGAAAGATGAGGAGTGAGGAAGTCTGTGGACAACGGAACTGAAGACAGTGTACTGAAATGGTATGGTCATGTGGAGACAATGGATAACAACAGAGTGGTGTACAAGGTATATCTGAGTGAATTTGAAGGTGGTAGGAGATGAGGTAGGCCAAGGAGAAGGTGAAAGGATATGGTGGATGAGTGTGTGCGTGAGAGGTACGAAAGTCGGTGAGGCTAGGGGACTGACAAGAGATCGAGCTGGCTGGATGAGTGTTGTGAGATAAAGTGCATGATCAGAGACTTGGCACCCCTTTTAAACATAACAGCTTCCAGATTGATTCTATTGGATACGTTTTTGTGAAGCTACAGAATGTGGTGAATGTTTCTGGCATATCAGTTAAAGCTAGGATTCCAGAGGCTTGAATGATGAGTGAATGGAAATGTGGCCCATTGGAGTGGGCAAACTTGGGCTGTCTGGACATTGCTACCCCTCACCCTGCCTTAGGGTGGGAAAAGAGACCTGGATGATGATGATGATGATGACCAGTCAAACCTTTACAGCAGATATTACTACTGCTATATCCTAAAGCCTCCAGTTGAAAAGACATACGTTGACAGAAATGTATAGCAGGCAACCACTGTGTTCATAAATGCAATGCTGCCATACAGTTTTGCTGGAGTTGGGTGGATCACAACTCCTGGCACAACTGTACCTCAGCTCTGCCTGGAAGGAATAAAACCCTGAAGTGCTGAGTGGCCTTCGATAAACATTCTGGTTTGTTTACCCATCTTTCTTGACGTATCAACAAATAATATGGGTCAATAACGTTGCACCCAATTATTCCTTTGGATATTATTTGTAAGTAGTAGGTGGGGGTGTCCATCACCCATTCACTCAATGTAGTGCACTCTCCCTCTTGTCTATTTCCACGAGACTACAATGAATGACAAGCATAATGGTTTACTGTAATCCAGGATGCCACTTACCATGCTGAGTGGTAACCATATAACTAAATGATGCCTGGTAGTCTAGTGGATTAAGGCACTCCAACTGGCTGGGGCCTGTAAGAGATTCCAACTGATAGGTGGTTGGGGATTCTTGCTTGTATATGAGTAATGCCACGTGGGGCATAATACACTCAGCATGTCATAAATCAGATAAGAAACACAAGAAGAGGCAATGCATTTTAATGTATACATAAATCCATCCATCCATCCATCATCCAATCATAAACACATTTCAGAATAAATCAGATATTCTAGTATAAACAGATGCCAGAGTAGTGATGTGCAGTGAAATACATAAAAATCATGAAAAACATCTTTATCTTACCTACATGAAACCTTTTCTTGTGGATTATCACACCAACTGAACATCACTTTAATTCAGCTTCCAAATCTGTCTTCATGTTTACTGAATTAGGTCAAAGAGTAAAACAAAATGAGTCAGCAGATAAAATGTAAGCATTAAAATACTGTATGAGCAACAGTAGAAAGGACTGAAAGCAGTCTGTATTTAAAAAAAAAAAAAAAAAAAAAAAAAAAAAAAAAATAGTAGTAGTAATCATCACCCTTATTTAACAACAACAAACAGTAGTGATAACAATCATCATCAAGATTATAAATGTCAAGATAACAAAGCTGACAGACTGCTGCCTATACTCAACATATCCTAACTTGGCCTGCATTTTCATCTTTTTCCAATCTAATTATGTAGCAAAGACAATTCTATGGCTCTACATTCTTTCCATAGCACTTCTTCATGACTATCATCATTCTGTAGTGTTACTCTACTGGTACAACTCAGCATTCAAGATGGGGGTGACGGCAACTTTTGGCCAAGTTACAGTAAAAGCAGTACAATTGCAACAACAGGCACACCTGAAAAGTGAACCTAGTGGACTGCAGGCTTAAGATGCCCTTCTCCTGTAGTCTAACATCCTCCTTTCAGGGGATAGGGAGGGAAACTAGGTATGTTTGTATAACAAGGTAGAGGAGCTGGTCAGTTATATTGGTACCGTTATGCAAAGGTGTCCCTCTCAAGCATCTGGGCAAACTGTTGACAGGGAAAGCTGAGGTTCCCATTTCAACACTCATCTCCTAAAAATTCTCCTTTGATGAAATTTTCCACAGTTTAGTAATGCTGAAAACTGTGTGGAATGCTCTCCTTTATCACTTTACTCTGTTGATGTACATTACTGATGTCATCAAATGGCTCTAGTCAGCTTTGAAGATAATTTTCAAATTACTTGGGACAGGTACAACTTTTATTAACCATTTCACTACTAGCAGTTTTTCCAACACTGACTTAAATCATCTGTTGGCAGCAAGAATAATGTAGTAAAATACATCATTGGACTGAAAGAGTTAATGTTTTTCTCCAATGTCTATCTATCTATCTACTGCCAGACGCCTCAATCCCGTCTGGGGTGACCAAAAACAAATCACCTCCAAGTCGCCCTGTCCCCCGCCATTTCACTGCCCTGCTCCCAACTCACACCCCCCTCTCTCATATACCTCTCCACCCCATCCCTCCATCTCATCTTTGGCCTCCCCCTCTCTCTTCCCCCCTCCACCTCACTCACATACACTCTCTTCGTCAGTCTTTCACCCTCCATCCTCTCCACATGGCCAAACCACCTCAGTGTGTTCCTCATAACGCTTCCTATCACATCCACATCCACACCACAACGCTCCTTTATATCCTCATTTGTCAGCCTGTCTCTCCATGTGACTCCACAGGCTCCTCTTAAATAACTCATTTCCACAGCTCTAACTCTTGACTTGTGTCCTTCCAACAACGTCCAAGCTTCACTTCCATACGTTAGAGTTGGTATCACAATACTGTCATGTAGTAACTTTTTCACTTCCATGCTCACTTCCCTGTTTCTTATCACTGCTTTCAAAGAACCAGCAACCTTTCTTCCCTGCTGTACCCTTTCAAGCACTTCACCCTCCAAACCTCCATCCTTACTCATCACACTACCCAAGTACTTAAACGTACTCACATTTTCCAATTCCTCACCATCCAACCTCGCTGTACATTCACTGACTTCACCTCTCTCAAAGACCATCACTTTACTCTTCCCTACATTCACCTTTAGATTCCGTTTCTTACACACTCTCCCAACTCATCCACCAAGCCTTGCAGCTCCCCTTCGTCTTCACTCAATAACACAGTATCGTCTGCAAACAACAGTAAAGAGAGTTTCCAAACACTATCCTCTCTCACCAGGGCCACTCCAACATCCACTACCCTACCTTGTACCTCTTTTATTACCCCATCCATGAACAGATTGAACAACCATGGAGACATGACACATCCCTGTTTCAACCCAACCTTCAAAGAGAAAAATTCACTTAGTTCACCATCCACATGCACTGCAGCCTTTGCACCATTGTACATACTCTTCACAGCATTCTACAACTTCCCATCTACTCCATATATTCTTAACACTTTCCACAATCCTTGTCTATCCACCCTGTCATATGCTTTCTCCAAATCCATGAAAGCCACATACAACTTCTTTCCCTTCTCTAGAAACTTTTCCACTAAAGATCTAAGAATGAATATCTGATCTACACAACCTCTTCCCTTCCTAAAGCCTCCCTGTTCTTCTCCAACTAATTTCTCTGTTCTTTCTCTAACTCTGTCAATAAGTATCCTACCATACACAAATGCCCCTATGATTACCACACACTTTTTCTTCCCCTTTTCCTTTGTACAAGGGAATAATTATACCTGACTTCCAATCCTACAGAACTCTACCTTCCTCCCAGGCCAATCTGCACATCTTCCACATCCCTTCTACTACTATCTCTCCCCCATGCTTCAGCATTTCACCACACACTCCATCAATTCCTGGGGCTTTCCCCAATTTAACTTTCTTCATTGCTTCCACAACTTCTATCCTACTGATTTCTTCCTGTCTTCTCACCTCCCTCCTTCTCCCAGCCATTCCCCAGCCACTTATACTTGCATTACTTCCATCCTCTATGTTCAACAATTCCTTAAAGTGTTCTCTCCATCTGATCACTTTTTCTCCCTTCTCCACCAGTAATCTACCATTTTTATCTTTCACTCCCCTGCTAACTTCACTTCCACCCTGTCTTACTCTTTTCACCTCTTTCCAGAACATTTTCTTACAGTCCCTCCACTTTACACTCAAATTCCTTCCAAATTCCTCATCCACTCTCTTCTTACTCTCTCTTACTAATCTTTTCATCTCTCTCTTTCTTTCTACATATAACTCTCTCTTCCGCCTCTCAACTTCTTCCACGCCCCTATTTCTCATCCATTCATTGTATGCTTTCTTCTTTTATGCCACAGCCTGTCTCACCTCTTCAGTCCACAATGTGTTAATGGATAATGATGGTGGTCAAGTGGTTAGGGAAGGGGTCTGCAATCTGAAAGAACACTCAGTATAACTAACCCCCACTTAAAGTCAAGCATGTGTGCAGGCAAAATGTTACATTGAGCGAATAAACTTTAGGTGATACATGCTTCTCATTCATGACTGGGAAAAAAATTAAAAGGGGGGGGGGGCTTCTGACATGAAATCAACTGAATGGGGAATCAAGAGCAACATGAAAAAGAAAAAAAATAATAATAATTTATCAACTGAATAATGCCAAGCATAAAAGTACGGTCAAATCAGCTGTATTTTTCCAATAAACAACACATCTTTAAATGGATATAATTCTTTCCACCTGAAGACTCACAGTAATGTAAAATGAATACACACTTAATAACTCCTCATAGTAAATCACCTTTACTGATATTCATTTCTGCTCTCAAGTCCACTGATTGCAGCACAAAATTTGCTTGTTACAGAAAATTTTGCTATAGAAAATTCTGTAGGTGGAGGCGCTCACCATCCACTCACTCGATGTAATGCTGCTCTCGGGTGACTGCCGTTCCTTCCTTCTTCCTGTCCTTCCTCTTCCTTCTCCCTATGGGTGACTCAACACTGCATGACAAGCCAAATGGTTTCCTGTACACTAGGGAATCATTTACTATGCTGGGTGATAACCATAAAACCAAAGCATGGTGCCTGGTGCTTTAGCGGGTAATTAAGGCGCTCCAATCGGATTAAGCCAGTGCAGGTTTACATCCAAGGGGCAGTTGGAGTTCACTGCTCGTATAATGCCATTCAGGGATGAGTGAGGCTGGTCAGTCTCATCTTAAATGTCAGGACCAACTTGCCTAGCCCCAGGCTCCTACACTACTCACGGGGCAACACATGATTAGCTGCTGATGATGATGATGATAAAATTCTGTTGCAATGTATACCGTTTCCTGAAATTTCCCTCAATTTCCAACACAAATACAAGAAAACATAAGAAGCAATTTTAGATCATGTCCTTGACTTACAAATAAGGCTGCTTTTAACCCGTGACATTTTTAAAATATATTGTGGGGTATGATTGGGTGACTTAATTCAGCTTAGGAAAAGCCTCTGTACTGGAGGGGTTAATGAAGGCTGTGTCTACTGTAACTCCTGCAGTTTGGAGGGTATCTCTTAACCTGAATACTGTACTGGCCTCTGAAACTACAGTACTAAGAATGAATGACAAAATAATTCTCAGATTTGGTGGGCTGGAGAAACTACTTTCAAGTAAAACTGTAATGGAGTCATCATCCTTCCCTGCTACAATACCAACACAAAATACAACTCACAGGCAATCCACTTTCCCCACACTGTAATGCAGCCCCCCATATTACAACACATTTACTCACTATCACAATACAAGCAAGCTTTCAATACAACCTCAACAAACAACCCCTGGAGGTATACATTCCCTTTTCATACCATGGACTAATGCAAAAATATCTTGATTTAATCATGCTTGTTATAATGCTGTCCAAAACATGGAGAAGGCCTATAAAATGTACCGGAGCCGACCCACTCGAATCTCATTTCTTTTAAGTATCTGCCTGGAACCGTGCTAAGTCTATTCTTCGCTCTGCTATGAATATTTTCTAATTTCATTTGTACTACATGATCTGAACTCTCCAACTCAAATTCTTCCCGCTCCTTCTGGTACCTTCCCAAAAACCTTTCTATCAACTTTACTTCATCATCCTTCCCTCCTGTTTTCTGCTCTGATGGCTCTGTAGCTGTTTCTTCTATGATAAAGCACAACTCTTCGCTCAGACTTTCTCCTCAAATTCCACCTTAGACGATTCTGGTGCTGTTCCTCCATCACTTCCCCCCTCTGACTTCCTCATGGCTGACATTAAAATGTCTTCAAGTGATGTGTTTTCTGCCATCACTGGCCTTAGTACTAACAAGGCATATGGGCCTGATGGGTCTCTCCTGTTGTCCTCAAGAACTGCTTCTGTGCTTACACCCTGCCCAGGTAAACTCTTTCACCTTTGTCTATCAACTCATATGAGCACCTTCCCTTCTTGTTGGAAGTTTGTTTTCAGTCAGCCTGTCCCAAAGAAGAGAGCCCATTCCTAGCCATCTAACTATTGCCCAACTGTTTTAACATCCTGTATTTTTGAAGTTTTTGAATCTATTCTTAATAAAAAGAATTTAAATGCACCTTTCCCATGATAACCTTCTTTCCTGATCATCAGTGTGGGTTCTGCCAGGGATGATCCATGGCATTCTTCTCACCTTCCTTTCAGACTCCTGATCATCCTCCTTTTGGGAGTTTGATGAAAGCTTTGCCACTGCATCTCAAAGAATTTCAGTTGTATCTAGCATAAATATTTAATTTTTATGCTGCCCTCTTTCAGTTTCTATCCTTCTATCTGTGCCTTCATCTCTAGCTTCCATTTTGGTTGTTCTATAGCTGCTGTTGTAGACAACCCCATTCTTCTCCTAGGACTATCAATAGCAATGTTCCTCTAGGTTCTGTCCTGTCTCCAACTTTCTTCCTTCTATTCATCAATGACCTTCTAAGCTATCCTCTCACATGCTGATGGCTCCACCCTTTACCTTTCCATCCACTTCCAGCAGGATCCATCTCAGCATTGACTTCAACAAACAAGGGATGATGCAGTGGCACACCTAATGTCTGACTTGGCTCATATCTCTGATTGGGGTAAAAGTAATCTTTCTTTTAATGCATCAAAAACTCCGTTCTTACATCTTTTGACCATTAAAATCTACCACAGGAATATCTCGTTTTTAACAATATCCACCTAAATCTTGCATCATCTCTGAAAATACTTGGGGTTTCATTCTCTCAGGATTTATCCTGGGAAGATCATATTACCTCTCTTGTAAAATCTGTTCCAAGAGATTATGTGTGCCAAGCCTTTTGTACCCCTGCACAACTGCTGACTTTATACAGGGGTTTTGCCCCTGTTTGGAATACAACTCTCATGTGTAGGAAGGCTACCCACACACAGATGTTCTCAACAAAGGCTTTTCATATCATTAATTCTCCTCCTCTTACTGGCTCCCTTAAATTTCTGTCTCTTCGCTGCACTGCTGCACCTTTATCTCTGTTCTATCGCTACTTCAATGATCCTCTGTCTTCTACCGCTACTTCGATGGTCATCTCTCTTCTACTGCTACTTCAATGGTCACTGCTCCTCTAAACTGTGTGCTTGCATCCCTCCACCACTACAGTGGGTGTGTAGGACTGTCTGGCAGCAAACTCTCATCTCTTTTCTGTTCAGCTCTAATGCAAGAGTTAACCCTTACTCCCCGTCCTTCACGTACGCAACATGTCAACCCTCGAATTGCCTTCCTCTGTCTGCACAGTATATCCTACAGCTGTCTATGACCTTCCAGTGTGTCCAAGCATTTCAAATTGAACGAATCTTGAATTTGGCTCTCTATTACCTATTTTTTTTTCTTAGAGGGAACAATCTTGCAGGATTCTAGTCTTGGGTTCCTTCATCTTTGCATTAAAAAAAAAGTTGAAAAGGTAGGTTTCCTGCAGTTCACTGGGTTACTGTTCATCTGAGCCTCACACTGCAACACCACCACCAAGTAAAAAAAGTTTAAAAGAGAACTGACTACTGTTATCAGGAAAGCATCTCTGCAAAACCCCTTCACATGACAGAGACGGGGCGACTTTGGGAACCCTCACCACGTCTCATCACTCCACTGGACTTCTCAAAGCAGAAGTCAAAATTTGGTGGGGGTGGGGGTATGGGCGGCTGCTCAGAGGGGATGGTGATACCCTCTGCATCCAAGAGCCGCAGTCTGACTTCCATGTTAGCTAGTGTATTCAGGTCCTTAGCTAAGGCAGGGCTGGTCATGGGACGACCTGTGATGAGGGAAAATTATAAAATGGTAATTGCTAATCCCATATACTGTAACCCCTTCAAAGCATACAAGACAGTGGCAGGCTAGTGTAGTCCTGAATATTTAATGACAGAAGGCAGACCTATGCCCCTTGTAGCATCTGCATGGTAAGCAAAATGTCTGACTACCTCTAGGATTTGACCTGTAGCTCATAAACCACATCTCTTTCCAATCTGACAGCTGTACTACCAAACTGCTATGGCTGTATCATTAATCCCGTCAGCTGGTCTCTAAAAGCTGCAGTTTGCCCTTCATGTTCACCAGGGTCTCTAGGTCTTCAGGTGTAAATGGGACTACCTATAATGGGAGGCAGGCTTGTTACGACTTTATTATGAACCCATTCACCCCATGGATGACTGTTTGCCATTTCACTGTTTCCACCCACAGACAACTGTATTAACAGTAGGAGGGACTATCTGGGCTAGACATGTTAGATGTAGCCTTCACAGACCCCATCACCACTAGAGATCAATCCCATGGAGAATAAAGCTGCTTGGAAATAATCAAAATTAAAAAGATTCAAGGGTAATCTCATTCACCTTATATTTATCAATCACAGTCTAGTCACATTGGCCAGTGTCTCCAGATCTGTTTTCTCCTTTAACTTAGGTCACTGACATCTCTTCCTTAATGATGTACAGTTGGCCAGCTCATGCTGCTCTTATTGTTAGTCAAATTTTATTGCCTGGTTTCTTGCTTAATTGTGGCAGGCACTTCTACCCTTCAGAATTAACCGATTCCTACCAAACTTAAATAAAATGACCAACCTATGACCTTGTTGTGTCCGCAAAGTTTTAATTACTAGGCAACTACTTGCTGTCAAGCAATAGCTGAAAAAACACTTTTTCATACTTTTCACATTTTGAGCTATAGAAGCATTACTAATGGGAATAGAAGCCTTTGACTTCTTTCAGTGTAATCTTGAGGTCAATCCCTATCAATAGTGTGCCATCCATTTTCCTCTCTCTCCTCTAGTTTTTGAGTGGCAACCCTGCAAAGATCAGCCTCAGCATCCCTAGCAACCAGTACTGGTATCCAAAACTGCCCCCCTAATTTCCCAGAGGCTCGATGGAACTGAATGAAACTTTGCAGCTTATGGACAATGACTACTACTACAACTTTCTATTGTACACCTATGTGCTCCATTGGCCAAGTCAGGGGTCAAAGGTCATCAAATGCAAAAACAGTGAAAACAGCTATAATCATGACTGTGCTCACACGAATTGCCAAGGCTCCGAAGATTATTAAGCCAGAGCCATGATTCTTAGAAGGAATGTTGCACTTGCGTACCTACAAAAATGACATTTTGTGTCGAAACTCACTTTCAATCGCTGGCAGTGCAACCTAGAAGTTGTACCTCAGCTGGGCCATTCTGCAAATTTCAAGTTCCCTACCTCCACAGTCAGTGAATGGCATTGAATGAAATTTTGCATGCTTATAGATGTTAATGAGTACCACAAGTCTGCTTTGTACACACATGACCTATATCAGCCAGGTCAAGGGCCAAAGATAATCAAGAGCAGAAAATATGAAAAGTGCTAAAATTACGACCCTGACTGCGCAAAATGCTATGGTTCCTAAGATGCTAGGGCCATGATTCTTGGGTGGAATGTTGCACTGGAGTACCTCCTTATAGAAATGACTTTTAGCGTCAAAGCTCACTTCCAGCTGCTGACAAAGGTGGATGCACTTCGAGCTGACCATCATCGCCTACTGGCTTGTCTTACTATAACTTAACTTTTGAGTATGAAGATGTGCTTAGTATTTTATTCTTGCTCATTTAAGGCAATTTTGTTTAGCTTAGGAGACGTCTTTTGAACTGGAGGGTTCTGACATAGCCTTATTTTGCCCATCTACTACAAGGGGACTCAGCCTTGTAATATAGTCTGAAGACAGCAAGAAAAAATTGACAATGGCAGCATCACAGTGGAGGAACTGATATTCTTTTCTGTGTTGCATAAGGCATTTGGGAACAAACAAGGACAGATAGATAGACAGGCAGATAGATTGACAGAGAGAGACAGAAAGACAGACAGACAGCCAGGTTATTTACATCCTTTTAATATCAACATACAGCAGCTTTCAATGGTAACATAGAAATGAATACAGTATTAATGGACTCAATGAAGCATGAAACTACTGTTGGTTTCTTTTCATCTAACAAAGATCCCTAAACCCTTTAAGATCAGGTGATAGCCAAATACATCCAGACTAAAGGACTGATCTGACTATACTCTTTGCATCTTAATTTGGGCCAGATTTTTATCCTTTTGTTGCTTATTTTACCTATCTCATTGGCAGAGAGAATACTATGGTTTTGCCTACTTTTAAAAGTACGTCTTTCTAAGTAGTATCATATTCAAATGTATATCCACTGTTACAACTAAGTATTTAAGATGGAGAGACAGCAATTTAAGGCTGAGTCAAAGCAAAAAGAGTATTGTAACCAAGGAGACTCATTCCTACCTTATAATCATGGGTCATCAAATTCCCTGCAACCATGACTTAGCATTCATGCTGTGAGAGTGGCCCAGTTCCCTCAGATGAGAACAAACTGACTATGGTATGGAGGAGGAGGTAGGGAATCTCCTTCACCAACATGTATACAGACCCAGGACTTTGGCTGTAGTGGGGATGAGGGTGGAATGATGTGTAATGGGAGGAGATCTGATGGTGAAGTGGTCAGAGGATTAATATGTTGTCCCTATCATGCAGTTCCTCATACCACAACACAATTAATCACCTCATACACCTATCACAACACAGACAATCCTTTACCGTGGCAACAACAAAAGATCTCTCGGAATGCTCAGCTGAAGTGCTAGTTTCCTGCAGTCCACTTGTCATAAAGACTTTGTAGTTACTTGTAGAGAAGTATATTTTAGACTTGTGGTCGAGCGGCTTTTATATCTTGTAGTAGTTTCCCCACCAGATGTCATGTAGTGACGGGAGAGGTAAAGAATAGTATGGGACTATTTTTATTTGTCTTAGAAATATTAAACAGGTTTCTCACATGGAAAGAGTATAAGTCCCGGGTAGCTACCTCCCTGTCTCGCTCTCTCTCTCTCTCTCTCTGTTCTAAGGCTAATCTCCGTCTCGACCTCTCTCTAGGGTCGCTTGTCTCCTTCTGTCTAGCCTGTTCGGTGGCTAATCTCCATCTGAGCTCTCTTTCCTAAATTCTGGTGTAGCAGGGGTGTGTCACGTGTGTTCCTCGTGGGTGGACTAGATCTTTGTTCACAAGAGGACTGCTGACAGCTAACTGCATCATCTCCTTACTGGCCGCTGTCGTCAGCTTTCCTCAGTGTTAAGAGTGTGTAAGCATGCTTAGCACTGCTCGATTCTCGCAGACACAACACCTTCTCATCATTTGACTTCCTGCTTCTATCTGTCTCTCTATCTATCTATCTATTATGGTTTGCAATTATAATATGGAGACCTACCACACACTGTACTCAAGTTGACAAGCTTGGGAGTGCAACAACAAGAACAAGAAGAAGAAGAACAACAACAACAACAGCAACAATAACAACAACAACAGCCGTTACCAGATGCTTCCCATATCGTTTCGTTTTTAAAGGCTCCAACATGCTTGCATGTGTCGGCCTTGGTCACCTAAGGGCGGCTCTCCACGCTGCACGATCCATTGCAGCCTCCCTGTTCAGTCCCTTAACCCTAAGGTCACACTTAATGACCTTGTCCCATGTCTTTCTCGGTCTACCCCTCATAACCCCACCCCCAATACAGTAATCACTCCAATATCCGGATCAATAGAGCCATCGGTAGGTTCGGATATTGGTTTTGTCCGGATATTGGGCCCCAGCTTATGGACTTGTACTTACGGACCCTAACACAGAGAAACACCTATACAACTCCCTCCGGACATGCATAGCACCTATTTAACACCCAAATCACACCAATAAGGCACATAAATGACTGAAATAAATGCAATAGACACATAAAATGTGGGTTTAGAAGTATGTTCATACATTAATAAACATTCTGGTACTTATGGACTCTAACCGAACCTAACCTAACCGAACCTAACCGAACTCTGAAAAACACATTCCTACTGCACATGCATGAGGTAAGTTTAGTATGGAAAGAAGTACAGTATGACACTTTCTGGTAAGTATAGTATGGGAAAAAATACAATATGAAACATTCTGGTAAATATAGTATGGAAAATAGTACAACATGAAACATTTTGGCTACTTACAGCAAGTCCCTGGCCACCTCGATGAATAACCGCCTCCTCTCGGACTCTGACAGTAAGAACGATTTCCTGAAGCACTTGCACTACACTCTTCCTGAAGTCTTGCACTGAACTTAGTCACTAACACACAGAAGTCCGTTCTTTTCACAGTGTTCACTTTAGTCCAAATAATGTTCCATTAAATTTAAGTGTTGCACATTAACTTTTCCCAAGCCATGGCGAAGAGCGTAGGTCTTGTCGCGGTGAGAGACAGGCGGGAAGTGGGGAGGATGCAGCGGCGCTCTATCGGACGTCGGAGGAATGACGAACCAAAACAATGCTCTCACGCGGCGCGCGCGGCAAGTTCAAATTACAGACGGCAAAAAATAAATTTTTTTTCCAATTTTTTTGGATTTTCGGACCATTTTGGGAATGTTTGATCCCAGGACGATAAGGTTCGGTTAGTGGGGATGTTCGGTTATTGGGCGTCCGGATATTAGAGGGATTACTGTATTAACACTTCTCACCTTCCTCACCCAATTATCATCCCCCATCCTCTCCACATGTCCAAACCACCTCATATGCTGAATAATATGATCTCGTTGCAACATGAATACACTAAAAAGGTAAAAACAGTAACAGCCAATTCTGTATCATCCCATCAAGGTGTAGGGCCAAAGGCTGGGCTATGCGAGAACAGCAACAGCGAATTCCATATCATCCCATCATGACATAGGGCAGTGCCTGGGCTACCCTGCCGAACACTTAGAAGATGACCAGCGAGCTTCCCTTGATGACAATGCATGATCAAAAGACCTCCAGTCAACTCTTGGGGATTAAACCTATGCTAGGCCTCACCATGAGAGGGGCGTTCTAATCACTACATCACCAAGCCCCCAAAATGAAAGTGATGGGGTAATATGGCAAAAATGAAGAATGAGTGACTGACTACGAGAGTATGTCTGTGTGGTGTGGGAGAAAGGGAGGTGGAGATGAGGATGAAGGTGAGGGATAGAGTGGAAAGGTATATGAATGAAGGTCGTGTGAGCTGAAGGGAGGTCAGTCTGATGGCAAACAATAAGGTGATATGGAAGTGGTTTGTCTGTGGTTACGCTCTGGCATTAAGTAGCTATAGACTGACAGATAGATGGATGGATGGAAAAGAGAAACAGACATAAATAGACTAAGATTAACAGATAGACATATTGTATTTACTGTAGATAGAAAGACAAACAGACAGATATAGACTGTAATAATAACTCACCAAGCAGGGCATTAATTCCATCAACCCAGTAGTTACAGGTGATCTCATCTGGGCACACAAAGTCAAAGTGGCTGCTCTCATCCAGGATTATGGAAAATGCGAGGTTGGAGGCTGACTTCTTGCTGTTGGAAGATGATTTAAATTAGGCTCAGCCATTCACTGTACAATATCAGCAACACTCTTTAGTCAAACAATAATTCCTTAAAACCAGGCAATATCTATTTAATTTTTTCTGACACTATAGCTGGTTGTTTTTGCCTGACAAACATCCATAACCCCATTGCAGCTTACTTGATGGTCAAGAAGAAAACATCATTATTACTTGCAGACCATGCATCTTTGAGACCTGCAGTGGTGAGGTGGATTCAAACCTCACACACAGATAAGGGAGCTTTATGGTATGATGTTATTACAGGTGTACTCAAAATGGAATGTAAATTTAGTTAGTAACCATGCAAACTTATTCCTACCACATAACTCAGGCCATGATCCCACAACTTAGTATTTCAGTTCTGGAAGTGGCCCATTTCCAGCAAATGAACACAAACTACCTACAGATGCTGTTTATGAACTTAGAAAAGGCCTCTTAATATGAAGGGAGTTATTAAGGCTTTATCTAACCCCTCCAGTTCAAAAATTCTACCCTAAGCTGAATACAATTATAAGAGGATGGCATGAAATTAATGAGACAGATATCCTCAGAGTCAATGGTTATGAAACAAAATATTCAAAACACTTGTCAGTTTCATTAGACTGAATCATTATGTTTCCATTTTTCAAGGATATTTCCATGCATACATAAGAAATCTTTACCTTTTTTCGACTGCTGATGGCAATTAACAACGATACTGAGTTAGAAAGTCAGTCACTATTCTTACTTTTTGCGGTACTGTGATGACTTGAATTAATATTAAAATCCATAAATGCACTGTTGTTATTGTTGTTGTTGTTTTTGTGGTCTCAGGCACATCTGGATGTAAACCTGGTGGACAGCCTGCTGAAACTGTCCTTGTGCAGTCCACCATTCTCCTTTCAGGGGATGGAGAGGGAACTAAGGATCAGACGCATAAGGCTGCTTTCGCATTATCCGGTTTCTCACTATGGCCTTTGATGACATGGCTCCGTAAACTGCAGCCAACCAATGATTCATATGTAAGTCTTTACACGACACAGTCATCGTGAAACTGCTCCATGGCACTGGATGCACATCTGGCACCCAACTGGATCTGTTAAGTCATGTGGCTAGCCGTGGGACCAGACAGATTCCGTGGATTGAACCTCTTTATGCCTGTCTTCACACTATACAGCAGTCTGCCATATCTATGCATGGTTGCTACTCAATCCTGTACTTGACTTTATTGGTACACGTGAAAAACTGGACTGAAGACTTATTTTACATCAGTTTGGCAAGTGATGAAATAGGCACAGATCATTTAATATCCTTCACTGACAAGAAAACTGCATTAGGAGACTTTTTTTTTTTTTTAAATTCAAGGAAGAAGGAACCAAAGGCCAGGAGCCCACAAAGCACTCCTTCAAAGAAAAAACAAAAACAATAAAACAGAGAGCCAAATTCAAGATCCGGTCATTTCGAGATGCCTGGACACACTGTTTGAAAGACTGGAGCTCAAAGGGAGTAGGAAATAGAGAGAGAGAGAGACAGTGCCTTGATGATTCAAAAATAGTCTTACCATTTCAGATCATCAGTTCTTAGTTCTTCAAACAGTGTTGCATATGCTCCAACTGTGCCTCTCTGATGTATCTAATGGACTCTGCACTGTCGCCTTTTTCTTTTTCCATAAATGTAGAATATAACAGACTTTCAGAAGCTGCCTTTGATCCATCGCCTTCTGTTGCTGGCTATGCACAGAACTAGAGTAGGATGAACAGTGTCTAGGCACGGTGTGACCCGCGGTGTTCAAGGAAAGGAACTGTGACACCTCCAGCAGTGCAGCTAGCCACGGTCATGGTGAGAAACCAGATAGTGTAAAAGTGTTTTAATGAGGTAATGGAGCTGTTACATCAGTGCCACTGTGTGAAGGCACCCCTCTCTAGGGTTAAATTAAGTTGGTGAACATGTAGATACAAAACATGGGGACCCTCAACCGTGCTGCTGGGTCTAACCTATCTCTGTCCAAGTCAGTCTCCTGACAGATGCAGTAAGACACAGAAATAATGAGATACAGATAAAGAGACATACAAATTGAGAAACAAACTGATAAACTAAGCAATTTTTCAACAATCTCTCACATAATTTTGCCCCTGACTTGTGGATGCTCCTTCCCTACCACCACTGCCTCAGTTTTCTCCACAACTACCACCTCTTTCACACAAATGGAAAGAAATAGTCATGTGGACAAAAATGGAAAGATAGACAATGGGTGCAGACAGAAAGACAGACAAAAGAATGAAGAGACAGCTGAATAATGGTAGGCGGACAGGCAAATGGAGAGAGAGATACAAATATATATATATATATATTGTTACATAGCCTATGATTTCATCATCCTTTGTGTAATTTTAACGCACAGTTGCTGCATGTTTGATCACGAGCGTGTTCTGCCTCAGTCCCCCCCTTCTACCGTTATAGTAGAGTAAGTCGTTCTCTCTGTTATACTTTGCGGGATTTTCATCTCTTTGTCCCCGTGGCTTCATTTGCGCGTCCTTCTTACAAGTTGTATCAGGCTCTGCTGGCCCCTATAGAATGAGCTCAATCTCTGCATCATTGCCACTTAGATCTGCTCCTCATTTTGTTCACATCTCTGTCCTCCCCTGTACAGATATTATTATTGTGAGTGCTCAAGAAATCTCCAACCATCTAGCAGCTGTGTGTAATTTGAGTATAACTGTTGTTGCATTTTTCTTGTACTGTATAGCATAAGTTTAATTTGTAGGCCTAGTGAAGTTTTTGTAATTCGTGTGGGGTTCTTTATGTCAGTCATTTTTTATAATAGTTTGTATCTGTAATTATTTATCTGGCATTCACTGAGTATTATCTGGTATCTCATTTTATCAGGGCTGACTTAGATAAATTTATTCTTGCTAATTTCGTGTTAATAGAGGCTATTGCAGTTAACCATATATTTAACCTGTTTTTGCCATTACATTATCCTTATGAGTCCTGAATGTTATGTTGTTAATTTAAGCATTAAACTTTAACTTGTAATTTTACCTAACTCTTTTGTTTTGAACCTGGAACTTTACGGGACAGTAGTGACTCTTCGTATTCTCACTTAAAGTGTACATTATCTTTCTCTGTTCCGTAACATAAATTTGGCGACCTCATATCAGGATATTATCATAAGGATATTG
The DNA here is from genome assembly GCF_032717465.1 of Coenobita brevimanus. Lineage (NCBI taxonomy): Eukaryota > Metazoa > Arthropoda > Malacostraca > Decapoda > Coenobitidae > Coenobita > Coenobita brevimanus. Next base: position 59,117,415 of record NC_137010.1, on the reverse strand, counting down.
CTTGATATTTTGTGACTGTGATATATTCATGATGGCTACTATTTCTACACCTGATGAAGCCAAAGATTTTTTGTCAAATGTGCAAACAGTGTGTGATATAGAAAACAGAACAAAGAATGAACTTAAGCTTGTTGCTCAACAACGGGGAATTGTTGTTCGCTCTCATCATTCTAAAGATCAGATTGTTGACATGATTAATGAAAGCTTGTTCAATGTAACTCCTCCAAATGAGCAAATGCAGATTGAATTAGCTAAGTTACAGCTAGCCCTGCAGGAGGCCCGTGCTAGGGAAGCTGAGGCACAAGTTGAAATTGCTAGGATTCAGGCAGACCATGAGTATCGCATGAAACAAGGTGGAACTGGATCATCTAGCTCTGATGGTTTTGATGTGGCTAAAAATGTTAAACTTGTCCCTCCTTTTAATGAATCTGATTTAACAAAGTATTTTCAGTTGTTTGAGAGGGTAGCTACAGGTTTTAATTGGCCTAAGGAGTATTGGCCAGTACTCCTTCAAACTGTTCTCACCGGTAAAGCTCAAGTAACTTATGCATCTTTGCCTCAGGATCAATCTGATAATTATGATGTAGTTAAGAGCTTGATTCTTAAGGCCTATGAGCTTGTTCCTGAAGCTTATAGAGTAAAATTTAGGACAACTTACAAGCAAGATAAGCAATCCCATGTTGAGTATGCAAAAATCAAAGAAGATCTGTTAGAGCAGTGGTTAAATTCTAAGAATGTGGATTCTGATATTGACAAATTTAAGCAGATGATTTTGCTGGAGGATTTCAAAAGGTGTATTAGTAAAGATGTAAGCCTATATCTTGATGAGAAAAGAATAGATAATTTGTCTGATGCTGCAGTTCTAGCTGATGAATATGTTCTCACTCACAAGAGATATTCTAGAGAGAAAAGGAAAGCTGAGAGTCAGTACGTTGCCTCTACTCAGAGTACAGGTAACAGGAAAGAGAATAAGGATGATGTTTCTCAGGAAGTAAATACCAGCTTCACCTCTAGATTTCAGAAAAGTAAATGTACTTATTGTAGTAAGCTTGGTCATACTACGGAGAGATGTTTCAGGAGACAGCGTGATGTGAACAAAAAGGAGTCTTTAAATATTCAGTCAATTGGTCTAGTGTCCACTCTTGAGAGTTCCCAGAATTCTTTAACTGAGTTAACTGAACCTGCTTTGAGGGGTAACTTAAATTCTCATGATGGAGCTCCTCTTTTGAGCAGTAACGTGGGTGACACTCTCAAGAGTTCATGTGCTAATTTCCTGTCTGATGGTTTTGTCAGTCCTCTGGACAGTAATGACAGGAAATCAGTTCAAATATATCGTGATACAGGTGCTTGCCAATCCCTTATGCTGACCAGTGTTCTAGGCTCTAATGTTAATTCCTCTGATGAAACTGTAATCTTACAAGGTGTAGGGAATAATTACTTCTCTGTTCCTCTGTGCAGAGTGAATTTAGAGTCTGGTTTTGTTAATGGTTCTGTTATGGTTGGGTTGGTTGAGACACTCCCAATGTCAGGTGTAACTTTCTTACTTGGAAATGATATTGGTGGAAGTCAAGTGTGTCCAGCTCCTCAGTTGTCTAGTGAGCCAGTGGCTGCGTCCCAGGATTGTGATGTCCCTGATGTGTTCCCTGCATGTGCTGTCACTTTGGCTAAGTCTAAAGTTACTGGTGATTTAGAGGATAATGATGATGATGATGTTATCCTAGCTGACACTTTTCTTGCTAATTTGGACCACTCACCAGATGAGGCAGTACCCCGTAGTGTTGATAATTTGTCTCGTCAAGAGTTGGTTGAGTTGCAGGTTGCTGACCCTGAGTTGAAAGGTCTAGCTAACTCTGCTTGCAGTGAGGAAGAGTCAGCTGGTGCTTCTACTTGTTATTATGTAAAGTCAGGAGTACTTATGAGGAAGTGGAGACCCCCAACAGCATCAGCCGACTGTGAATGGGAGGTTGTACATCAAGTTGTCATCCCTCGTGTTTGTAGGCAGGATATCATTAGAGTGGCTCATGATTCCAGTTTGGCAGGACACCTTGGAGTGAGGAAGACTGTGGCACGCATTTTGAAACACTTCTACTGGCCAGGTATCTTCAGGGATGTTTCCTGGTATTGTAAGTCTTGTCACACCTGTCAAGTTGTGGGGAAGTGTAATCAGACCGAAAAGGTTGCACCTCTAGTTCCCATTCCCCCTTTTGAGGCGCCTTTCACCCGTGTGTTGGTGGATATTGTGGGCCCTCTTCCTAAGACTTCTTCAGGATTTTCTTATGTGTTGACCATGATTGATATGGCTACTCGTTATCCTGAAGCCATTCCACTTAGAAACATCTCAGCAAAGAACGTGGTTAAGGAAATGCTAGGGTTCTTCACAAAGTTTGGTCTGCCCAAGGAGGTACAGTCAGACCGGGAAGTAATTTCATGTCAAATGTTTTCAAGCAGTCTCTGAAAGAGTTGGGCATCACCAAGATCACGTCTTCAGCTTACCATCCCCAGACCCAAGGAGCGTTGGAGAGATATCATCAAACACTCAAATCGATGCTCAAGAAATACTGTTTGGAACATCAGAAAGACTGGGATAAAGGTCTTCCATTCGTTGTGTTTGCTGCAAGAGAATCTCCAAATGAATCACTGGGCTTCTCACCTTTTGAACTACTGTTTGGCCATGAAGTAAGAGGACCCCTTAAGCTACTCAAGGAATGCTGGCTGTCGGAGGAAGATGACGTCAACCTGCTGGAGTATGTGATGAATTTCAAAGAACGGCTGTCCACTGCTTTACAGCTGGTGAGAGAGAATTTAGGAGCTGCTCAGGAGAAGATGAAGACTTGGTATGATAAGAAGTCCAGGTTACGCCACTTTCAGCCAGGAGATCAGGTTTTGATTCTGCTACCAGTTCATGGGCAACCTCTTCAAGCCAAGTTTAGTGGTCCTTATTTCGTGGAGAAGAAACTCAGTGATGTCAGCTATGTCATCGCCACGCCAGATCGTAGAAAGAGCAAGCAACTATGTCACATCAACATGCTAAAGTTATATCACAGGCGGGACGAAAATAATCCAGTCTGCACTGTAGCTGTTCCACCCGAGTCTGCAAGTGAAGCTCTCCCATGCAGTATGAGCCTGAATGATAGTTTGGGGAAGAATCCTGATATCATGAATGATCTCCAGACTAAGCTTTCTCATCTACCTCCCAAGGAAAGGCAGGAGTTTTCGGCATTACTGCAGGAGTACCCGCAAGTGTTCCGTGCTACTCCAGGAAGAACCACTGTGTTGATGCATGATGTCGATGTTGGAGACGCAAAGCCAATTAAATTGCCTCCTTACCGTGTGAACCCAGTGAAAGTTCCTCTCATCCAGAAGGAGCTTGGCTACCTGTTGGACCACAAGATGATTGAGCCCTGTCAGAGCGAGTGGAGTTCTCCTGTCACTCTAGTCCCTAAGCCAGGTGGGTCACAGCGGCTTTGCATCGACTACAGACGTGTTAATCAGATAACCAAAACAGACACTTACCCTCTCCCTCATGTGGAAGATTGCACAGACAAGATCGGAAAGGCTAGGTACATAAGTAAGTTTGATTTGTTAAAGGGATACTGGCAAGTACCTATGACTGAACGTGCTAGGGAGATCTCATTTTTTGTAACATTAGGAAAGACCTTTGCATGGTCTGTAATGCCATATACAGATTGTTTTAGAATAATAAGAAATTTCCTTTGTAAATTTCTTTTTCTTTGTGGGGAGGTGTTACATAGCCTATGATTTCATCATCCTTTGTGTAATTTTAACGCACAGTTGCTGCATGTTTGATCACGAGCGTGTTCTGCCTCAGTCCCCCCCTTCTACCGTTATAGTAGAGTAAGTCGTTCTCTCTGTTATACTTTGCGGGATTTTCATCTCTTTGTCCCCGTGGCTTCATTTGCGTGTCCTTCTTACAAGTTGTATCAGGCTCTGCTGGCCCCTATATAATGAGCTCAATCTCTGCATCATTGCCACTTAGATCTGCTCCTCATTTTGTTCACATCTCTGTCCTCCCCTGTACAGATATTATTATTGTGAGTGCTCAAGAAATCTCCAACCATCTAGCAGCTGTGTGTAATTTGAGTATAACTGTTGTTGCATTTTTTCTTGTACTGTATAGCATAAGTTTAATTTGTAGGCCTAGTGAAGTTTTTGTAATTCGTGTGGGGTTCTTTATGTCAGTCATTTTTTATAATAGTTTGTATCTGTAATTATTTATCTGGCATTCACTGAGTATTATCTGGTATCTCATTTTATCAGGGCTGACTTAGATAAATTTATTCTTGCTAATTTCGTGTTAATAGAGGCTATTGCAGTTAACCATATATTTAACCTGTTTTTGCCATTACATTATCCTTATGAGTCCTGAATGTTATGTTGTTAATTTAAGCATTAAACTTTAACTTGTAATTTTACCTAACTCTTTTGCTTTGAACCTGGAACTTTACGGGACAGTAGTGACTCTTCGTATTCTCACTTAAAGTGTACATTATCTTTCTCTGTTTCGTAACAATATATATATATAAAGAGAGAGAGAGAGAGAGAGAGAGAGAGAGAGAAAATGATAAAGGCAAGATAACGACAGAGACACAGACAAACAGAGACCACAGAAATGGATGAACAGACAAAAAGATGGGCAAACAAATAGATCCAAAGATAAACCAGTAAGAAAAACAGTAAAATGGAAAGAGAAACACTGCTAAATGGAAAGACAGTCCGATAGACCAGTGGGCAGAGACTAGGAGACAAGCAAACAGAGTGAGAAACAGACACAAAAATGGTCATGAGAGATACACAGACAAATGGACTGAGGAAGACTGATAAACAGACAAATGGATACACAACAGCAGGCAGAGAAACAGACAGAAATACTGTACAGATAAATTACTCACCCTCATATAACTGAGACAAACAAACTGACAGAGGGATGAAACACGGACAGATAAAGAGACAGAAATATAGACGATGCACTCCCCTTACATAATCAAGACAGACAATCAGATACGAGATAAAGAGACGTATGGATAGACAGATAAACAGACAGAATGGCAGAAAAAGCTCTCCCCCTCACATAATCTTACCCCTGGCATGTGGACAGACCTTGCCTGTGACTGCTGCCGCACAGGCAGACACACAAACATAGAAAAACAAAGCAGATATAAGGTAAGCCGATGAGAATACAGTACAACCCCAAAGACAGTATATATGCCAGTTTAGGAGGCCTTCTAGCAACTCTTCCTTTACAATTATATTATGATTCTTTCAGCTTAATATTATCTTATACAGCATGTTATTTATATCTTTTCTATATCATTTATAAATGACACAGCAAAACAAAGAGTGATAGTAAATAAGCACTCTACTTAAAATTCACCTTGCAGTATTACACGTGTTCTGGGAATAGCCCAGTCTGCTGGGGTGGGTGTGAGTGTGACAGTAGAAGGAAATTACTACGTGATGCAGGATAGACATTGATAATGCTGACTATGCCATCCTCGCACTGCACAATAAATCACCCAGCAGAGTGGCAGAGGAGCATTATGGATGAACCACCCTGTATTGTGGCATGACATATTGTAAATAAAGTGTAAGGAAGAGGTGCTGGGGAATTTTTTTCAATGACAATATGCAACCATGACCCACACAAAAACCACTGGCCCACTCTCACATAATCTTCTCCTTGACGTGTGGACACTCCATTCCTGTCACCACCATCTTAATTTTCTTCACTACTATCTTCTCCTTCAGATCCTCCATTAGGAGCAATTTTGACTCCTCTTCAAAGTCACTGTAGTGGAGGAACTTGTGATTGGGTGAGAGGCGGATGTGCCGGACCTTGTTCTTGGCACCCTGTGTTGGGTTGGGTTATGTTGTTTAACTTACACATTGCTCTTATACTAGGAAGTAGAGTTGGATATTGTTATGCTCATATTTTTTATCAAACCCTTCAAGTATGATAATATTATTCTCTATACTTTGTCATGATTAAACAATTTGAATTATCTTGGGATGGATCTCTTATATCAATGGTAAATGTTAGGGTAGACACCATGAGGTTCTTAGTTACAGTGTTCATTTCTATAAGTTAGGCCTCTGAATCTGTGGTGGGTAATCCAGCCATATCCTGGGATACAAGGACACTGCATCATCCAGGCTGCCATAGCTAACTCCTGTTGGTATTACTCTTGGTACTTATTTTACCTTCCAGGCCTTTAAGATAAATGGCCCTAGAGATGAGTGGCACCAGCTGCTCTCACATGGAGTCAAATACTGGTGCTAATGGACTGGCAGCTTTGTACAATTAGTTAACAATGCTGGCCAATCAGACAATGTGAACTGAGTTAAAACAGGAATCCCAACACCTATTGTCATATGTCAACATTTCTGATGTCATTTAGTTCATTGTAAAATGCTGCACAAAAAAAAAAAAATTACATTAAAAAAAAATAAATAAATAAAAAATAAATAAATAAAATGCTGCTGCTACATGTGATGCTAATTTGTCTGTTTTCCCTCAATTTACTGTAACAGCTGTTTGGAAAATGTTATAATATTTTGGAATACAGTATATCTCTGATTTACAACAAGGATGCATTAATTGTATGAGGTCTCTTTTTTTTAAGCTTAATACATTTGTCTGGTAGTGGCAGGAGTACAAAAAAAGTGATAATGTCATGAAGAGGGTGATAAAAAAAAAAAAAATAAAAAAAAATATCATACTTCCTCCCCCCGAGAACCTAAACTACCCCGTTTCTGATTGAGTTCCATTGGTTACCAGTAAACGCTAGAATTGAATTTAAACTGTGTCTTATTACATTCAAGGTTCTTAAGTTTGGTGAACCGAAGTATCTTGCTGAATTGTTAAAACTCCCATCGGCACGCCCAGGTGTGATGTTACGCAGTGAAGATGATTCCTTGCATCTTGATGAGCCAGGAGCCATTCACCAGTCATCTTTCTCTGATCGTTCTTTTGCGTATAGAGCCCCTAGATTATATAACGGATTGCCACTGTCCATAAGACAACTCTCTAGTGTTGAATCCTTTAAAAGATAGCTGAAAGCCTTTCATTTTTCAAAATGCTATGACCTGGAGAGAGGTACTATGACGGATGATTATAGGGTTTAATTATTGCCACTTTCATGTATATATGGTGTAGCTTGTATTATATACAAATGTCACAATTCTTGTAACTGTAAAAATAATGTACGTGTGTCGAGCGCTAGTGAATTCCCAAAGGAAGAACTGGCACTTTTGAGAAACAAAAGGCCAGATTATTATTATTATTATTATTAGGAAGTTTAGGAAATATATAATCCCTTCAGTCTGATGAAGTATTTTTTCTATATTTTTGTCCAACTAGAGACCTCTAATAGTGAAGGGATCAAAGAAGGTTATATATGGCCCATCCAGTTTGAAGTTTCTTCTACTCTGAATAAAACTGTCTGGTGATGGTTTGATGAAAATGAAAAATGCCTCATTGGACTGGGGGTGCTAAGGAACACCAAAATCTGCAACAAACAAACACAGTGGTTAAAGATAGCATCACCTCCACATCGCCTTAACCCCTTCAGCATGAAGATTAATATGATAAACTACCAGAAAAATAAATACATAAAAAGTCAGATATATCACTCACCATTCCCTTAAGCACCCTAAACCATGTACCCTCACACAAGTAGCGCAATCGGTGCTCCTGTATCAAGTCCAGAATCTCTGGCTCCAGCTGTTTACGCAGTTCCCTGATGGTGAGGGGAGACACGCCAGGGTTAATGTATAGTTAACGGCTATATTCCAGGTGGCAAAGGAGGCTTTGCAGCACTTTTTCCTTACTGATTTATTTTGCTTTTTAGTCCTTAACAGTCTCGTGTAGGTTATTTACAGCATTTTAACATTGACATAGTTTGTAACAATAACTAGGATGATATGAAGGTATAATGTGCAGAATAAATTAAGGAACAGAAGCTACAAATCCAAAGCCATTTAGAATATGGCTCAGAGTGTTACATCACCATGAGTATCCATAATTAAAACACTCACTGTCACAGATTCACCATAAGCCTTTAACCTCAACTTGGTCCAGATTTTTGTCCTATTGCAGCCTATTTCATGTAGCTCAGTGGCAGAACACAATATTGCAGCTTTCCATCCTTTTCCCAGCACTTTTTCATGACTAGCATCATAATACAGTGTAAATCTATTGCTCCGACTCAGTATTCAAAGAGCTGGCAATTTTAGGCCTAGTTAGAGTAAAAAGGATATCATAATCTATTCCAGTTAATGCCATACACTTTAATTCTCCCAAGAGCGAGTCATGGGGTCCTATGAGAGTTAAAACCATCACCACACACCCTTGCATTGTCGGGAAAACTCCGCAATTTTATTACGGTTACTGCTAGACAAGTTTATTCTGCTGAGAGAGAGTAACAGGACCCTGAATATTAATACTGTACTGTCATCATTAACTTCTCATGGTCAGGACAACTCTAGCATTCTCTTCCAGCTCACATCAGATAATTTGTTCAGCTGACAGTGTGTCATAAGAACCTGACAGTGTTCATAAGGAGTAACACAAGGGAAAAATTAATGTACCCGTAAGGATGGAAGGTGCAGAGATGAAAAAAAGTGAAGATGACGATAGTCTGTATGCTAATGATACTAGCATGCACGCATGGATGGAGGGACAGATGTTCACACACACACACACACACACACACACACACACACACACACACACACACACACACACACACCATTACTTTTAATTTTCAAGAAATCCTTGAGTCAAGGTAAACTACCTGATATTTGGAAAAAGGCAAATATTGTTCCCTTATTCAAGAAAGGAAATAGACAAAATCCACTCAACTACTGACCAGTATCACTGACCAGTGTTGTAAGCAAGGTATTAGAAAAGCTTATAAAAAAAGCTTGGGTAAATCATCTAGAAGAACACAGTATGATAACAGAAAGACAGTTTGGTTTCAGAAAAGGAAAATCATGTGTTACTAATCTGTTGAGCTACTATGACAGAGTAACAAACACAATACAGTGGGGCACCAATTTTTGCGCCTAATTGGGTCCAAAAATAATGCGCGAAAGTGGAATTAGCGAAAATTGGGGCATTGTCTTTATGGCAAAAAGGCTAATTGGTTCCCGGTTATCCTAAAGTAAAATCAGATTTTCATTTTCACTTGCAATACAGTACATCAAATCACTATTGTACATTGCATTGTGAGATACAAACAATAAAAACTGTACAGTACACATTATATGAGGAGAAACATACCACAGAGACCAGGTTGAGGTGTTTAACGGATGTTGGGGGTAAGTATCCGAGGCGCGTGGCGGGCTTACTTAGCCACGCCAGACGTATTGGCGCCACCTCTTGCTGCCTCGCTACCACCATGCTGTTTCCTCATACTATGCACTGTCGATTCTGGGATGTTAAATGTACGGCAGATTTCACTGTTTTTTGCGCCCTTGTCCATGTGCTCAACTATCTTCCTTTTCATTTCATTATTATACTGCTGTTTCTTCACTCCAACACAATACTCTCTTTTAGCCTTGGCCTTTCCTCCCGACTTTGAATGTTCCGGCCACTTTTTATCACCACCACTGCCTCCCGGCCCTCCCCCCACACCACCAGGCTCTCCCCCCACACCACCAGGCCCTTTCCCCACACTACCAGGTATAGTAGAGGCCATTGAACCGTGAGAATCCAACACAATGGAGCTAGCACGCTCGTACACAATGGCGGGAATGGGTGGACAGAGTGTTGACATGACGTCATTCAACATGGCTGTGGGTTGCGGGCGGGCGGTGCAGGAATTCAAAGTTCAAAATATTGTCCCAAACCCAAAATTTGTGCGCAAAAATCGATTTTTTTCAAGCAAAAGTGGAAGTTAGGGAATCTTTGGTGCATGCCGCGAAAGTGGATTTCGCGAATCCTGCTGTAGCGAAAGTTGGTGCACTACTGTACAGGAAAGGGAAGGATGGGTGGACAGTATCTATTTAGATTTCAAGAAAGTTTTTGACACAGTACCACACCAAAGACTTTTATGGAAACTGTACCATCGAGGAGGAATTCGAGGCAAACTGTTTTGTTGGATGCAAGATTTTCTCATAAAAAGAGAAATGAGAACAGTACTAAGAGGAAACTACTCATCATGGAAAGAAGTGACTAGTGGAGTGCCACAGGATTCAGTGCTGGCACCAATCACGTTTTTAGTGTATATAAATGATATAAACAGTAACACTGGAAATGAGAGCTATCTGAATATGTTTGCAGATGATGCAAAAATACAAAGGAGAATTACTAACACAGACTCTTGTAAAGAGCTACAAGAAGAATTAAATAAACTTCATGAATGGAGTAATACATGGCAAATGGAATTCAATGTGGACAAGTGTCATGTAATCAAGTTTGGTAAAAGTGGAAAAAGACCTGATTGGGATTATGAGTTAGGAAATAAAACCCTATACACATCAGAAAGAGAGAAGGACCTAGGTGTGATTATCAATAACAGACTATCTCCGGCTGACCACATCAGCGAGAAGGTACGGAACATGTATACACTGCTTGCAAATATGAGAATAGCATTCACATACATAAATGAAGACATGCTAAGAAGGATAATAACATCATTCATTAGGCCAACCCTGGAATATGCATCAGTAGTCTGGAGTCCTCATCTCAAAAAACACATAGACAAGATTGAAAAAGTTCAAAGGGCCGCTACAAGATGGATACCTAGCTTAAGGGACCTAAGCTACGAAGAAAGACTAAATAAACTGAATCTACCAACACTACAGGAGAGAAGGAAAAGAGGTGACATGATAATGCTATATAAGTGCATATCAGGGAAGGAGAAAATAGACATTAATGATTACTTAACATATGGAGAAGCATCAGCAAGAGGACACTGCAAAAAACTGCATAAGAAGAGAGGTGATAAAGACGTAAGGAAATTCAGTTTCCCAAACAGAGCAATTGATCAATGGAATGCACTACCGAATGAAATAGTGTGTGCCAAAACAATTCACAAATTTAAGGATATGTACGATAAATATGGTTTAAGACACGGGACAGTACGAGCTTGACTCATTCCTGTAAAGATACAATTAGGTAAGAATTAGGTAGGTAAGAACAGGGTTGAGAAAATTTTTTGAAAATGCAGATTGGAGAAAAATTCAGAGAAACAAGAGAGATACAGAGGAAGTGGGATATTTTTCTATGCCTCTATAATTCGGGAATGGGAAAATTTGTGCCAAGAGTAAGAGGGAGAGAAAACAGGAAAAAGGAGAAAGTGTATGAGAGCAAAAAAGGAGAGACACAGCATGGAACAACTGGAGAAAGAGAGGTAATAACAAAACAAAGGAAGAATATAAAAGAACTAGAAACGAATACACAAGAATACGTAGAAAGGAAGAATGGAATTTTGAAAAAGGTATAATAGACAAATGTAAGGATGAACCCAAACTGTTTTATAGATTTGTTAATGGCAAACTGAAACAAAAGGAAGGAATCACCAGACTGTAAGTAGAAGGAGAGGTCTATAAAGATGCGGCAATGCATGCAGAAATAATGAACAAATGTTTCCAATCAGTTTTCACTATGGAAAGGAGTTTGTGGAAGGGGAGGGAGTGACTAGAAATGTAGTGATGAACGATATAAAAGTGAAAGTACAGGAAGGGTATAAATTACTGGAAACTTCAGATGTAAGGAAAGCCCCAGGACCAGATGGAATCTCTAATTGGCTACTGAAGGAATGCAGAGAACAACTGGTGGATAAGATTCACAGATTAATTCTGTGTCCTCTGGAGGAGGGGAAAGTGCCTCAAGAATGGAAGAAGGCAAATGTGGTACCAATTTATAAGGAAGGAAACAAGAAAGAACCCCTGAATTATAGACCAGTGTCCCTAACAAAGATGGAGATATTAAAAATAGATGGAAAGAGCATTTTGAGACAGTTCTTAATAGACCAATACCACCAGAAGAGGATATACCGTCTGCTCAGGAAGATTTAAATATAGAAACAGGAGAGTTGAGGCTTGCAGAAGTGGAGAAAGCAGTAAAACAGTTAAAGAATAATAAGGCACCAGGGGAGGATGGTTTATTTCCGGAAATGTTTAAAGTGGAGGGGGATAGATTAATAATGATCTTGACCAAGCTCTTCAATAAGATATGGGTGACGGGGTTACTACCATCAGTTTGGAAGAATGGTGTAATTGTTAAAGTTCCGAAGAAGGGAGACCTGAGTGAATGTGGTAATTGGAGGGGAATCTCTTTGTCACCAACAGCTTTGAAAGTTTTCAGTAGAGTGTTGTTAAATAGGTTGGAGCCGGTGGTTGAGGGTATTCTGAGGGATGAACAGGCTGGTTTTAGAAAGGGACGTGGTTGCAATGATCAGATCTTTATAATTAGGCATTTGATGCAGCAAGTTAATGAAATGAGAGTACCGTTAAGTCTTTGTTTTGTTGATTTTGAAAAGGCTTTTGATAGTGTTTCGAGAGAGACTATGGGGAAGATCATGAGACATTATGGAATACCAGAGGAGTTTGTGAGGGTCATTATGAACATGCATGAGGACACATTTTGTAAAGTGATGGTTGATGGTTGTCTGAGTGATTCGTTTGAAGTCAAGTCCGGAGTAATTCAAGGTGGTGTTCTATCGCCTTTACTATTTATATTGGTCATTGATTACATTATGAAACGCGTTGGAACAGAAACCGGTGCAGGTATACTTTGGGGAGAGAACAGGAAACTTTTGGATTTAGATTATGCAGATGATATAGTTTTGATTTGTGATGGGCCAGAAGAGATGCAGAGAGTGTTGGACTGTTTGGTGAGTGAAGGTCGCAAGGTGGGTTTGGTTATTAATTGTGGAAAAACTGAAATAATCAATATGAATATGGAAAATGCGCAGGAATGTGTAATTGGAGGTATGGTTGTAAAGCAAGTTGATAGGTTTAAATATTTAGGTACTTATTTAGTCAAGGATGGTTCTTTGAACTTTGAATTCGAGGAAAGGTTAAAGAAGGCTAATCAGGCAATGGGAATGCTTAAAAATATTTGGAATAATAACAATTTTTCTGTGCATACAAAAATCAAACTTTATAAGGTAATGGTTAGGAGTATCTTAATTTATGGACACGAGTCTTGGTACAGCACAGTGACTATGGAAAATAAATTCTTGGTGTTTGAAAATAAAGCACTTAGAAGAATATTAGGAGTTAAGTGGTGGGAAAGGATACCAAATAGTAGAATTAGAGAAATAACGGGAGTACAGCCGGTCGATGAATATGTTAGATTCTCACGATGGAAGTGGCTAGGACATGTGTATAGGAGACAGGGAATAGTACGAGGTACACCAGGGTGGGTGGCACTTGGTAGGAGAGGTAGAGGAAGGCCAAAAGAGACGTGGGTGAGGACAATGAGACGGGAAGCTGGAGATGAGTGTTGGGGAGATCTTGAGGAGTTAGCACAAGATAGGATGTGGTGGTGTGAGTGATTGATTGATTGTCCCTAACCAGCATGGTCGCAAAATTGTGCGGGAGAATTCTGAAAGATAGATGGGTAAAATATCTGGAAGAGATGAATGTTTTAGCTGATAGTCAGCTTGGATTCAGAAGCAGAAGGTCATGTGTTTCCAACTTGTTGAGTTTTTATTCAAGAGCGATTGACATGCTTCAGGAGAGAGATGGTTGGGTGGACTGTGTGTATTAAGATTTGGTGAAGGCCTTTGACAAGGTACCTCATAAGAGACTAATGTGGAAATTAGAGCATATAGGAGGACTGAAGGGGAACCTCCTGGAATGGATGAGAGACTTTTTGAGAGACAGACAAATGATGACAGTAATAAAGGATAGGATGTCTGGATGGAGGGAAGTGACAAGTGGAGTTCCACAGGGCTCGGTGTTGGCACCAGTAATGTTCCTGATTTACATAAATGATATGGCAGATGAAGTGAACAGTTATGCAAGTCTATTTTTTTTTTTTTTTTTTTTTAAATGCGAGGAAGAAGGAACCAAAGGCCATGAGCCCGCAGTAACAGTTCCCTCCAAGAGAAAAACAAAATACAATAGAGAGCCAAATTCAAGATCCGATCTTTTGAGATGCCTGGACACACTGCATTTGAAAGACTGGAGATCATAGGCAGCAGGAAATACAGACAGAGGGAGACAGTTCCAGAGCTCACCTGTTGCATAAATGAAAGACTGGGAGTAACGGTTAACTCTTGCATTAGAAAGTTGGACAGAAAAGGGATGAGAGTTTGCTGCCAGACGGGTGCTACGCGCCCGTCGTAGAGGTGGAGGAATGCAAGCAGACAGTTCAGAGGAGCAGTGACCATTAAAGTAGCGATGGAAAAGAGATAAAGATGCAACAGTGTGGTGAAGAGACAGAGGTTGAAGGGAGTCAGTAAGAGGAGGAGAGTTAATGAGATGAAAAGCCTTTGACTCCACCCTATTGAGAAGAGCTGCATGTGGGAAGCCTCCCCACACATGAGAGTTGTACTCCACACAGGGGTGGATAAAACCCCTGTATAGAGTCAACAATTGTGCAGGGGTAAAGAAAGAGCAGAGTCGGCTTATCACACCCAATCTCTTGGAAGCAGATTTTACAAGAGATGTAATATGATCTTTTCAAGATAAGTCTCAAGTAAATGAAACCCCAAGCATGTTCAAGGATGATGCAGGATTAAGCTGAATATTATTAAACATTAGTGGGTATACCTGTGGAAGATTTTGTAGGGTTGATAGGTGTAAGAACTGAGTCTTAGATGCATTAAAAACAACCATATAATTTTTTCCCCAGTCAGAGATACGAGCCAAGTCAGACATTAGGTGTGCCATAGCCTCATCCCTTGTTTGTTGAAGTAACTGTTGAGATGGGTGTTGCAGGAACCGAATGGAAAGGTGAAGGGTGGAGTCATCAGCGTATGAGTGGATAGGGTTACATGTACAGTTTAGAAGATCATTGATGAATAAATGGAAGAGAGTTGGTGATAGGACAGAGCCCTGAGGAACACCATTGTTGATAGATCTAGGAGAAGAACGATGGCCGTCTACAACAGCGGCTATAGAACGACCAGAAAGGAAGCTAGCGATGAAGGCACAGATAGAAGGATAGAAACCATAGGAGGGCAGTTTGGAAATTAAAGATTTATTCCAGACTCGATCGAAAGCCTTTGAGATGTCAAGGGCAATGGCAAAGCTTTCGCCAAAGTCCCGAAAGGAGGATGACCAGGAGTCTGAAAGGTAGGTGAGAAGATCGCCAGTGAAGCGTCCCTGATGGAACCCGTACTGACGATCGGAAAGAAGGTTGTGATAGGAAAGATGCCTTAAAATTTTTCTATTGAGAATTGACTCGAAAACTTTTGAAATACAGGACGTTAAAGCAATTGGACGATAGTTAAAGGGTTGGGAGTGGTCACATTTCTTTGGGACTGGCTGAATGAGAGCAAACTTCCAGCAAGAAGGAAAGGTACAAGTTGAAAGACAAAGGCGAAAGAGTTTGCCTAGGCAGGGTGTAAGCACAGAAGCACAGTTCTTGAGAACAACAGGAGGGACCCCATCAGGCCCATATGCCTTGTTAGTACTGAGGCCAGTAATGGCGGAAAATACATCAACTGAAGAAATTTTAATGTCAGCCATGAGGAAGTCAGAGGGGGGAAGTGATGGAGGAACAGCACCGGAATCATCTAAGGTGGAATTGGAGGAGAAAGTCTGTGCGAAGAGATCTGCTTTATCAGTAGAAGAAATAGCTACAGAACCATCAGAGTAGAAAAGAGGAGGGAAGGATGATGAGGTAAAGTTGTTAGAAAGATTTTTGGCAAGGTGCCAGAAGGAGCGGGAAGAATTCAAGTTGGAGAGTTGAGAGCATTTAGTATGGATGAAATTATTTTTAGTAGAGCGAAGAACAGACTTAGCATGATTCCGGGCAGAAACGTAAAGATGATGTGATTCAGGGGTGGGTTGGCTCTGGTATCTCTTGTAGGCCCTCTCCTTGTTGCGGACAGCATTAGAACAAATGTGATTAAACCAAGGCTTTCTTGCGTTAGTCAAAGGATATGAGAAAGGAATGTATGCTTCCATGCCCGAGAGAATAACCTCCGTAATGCGCAAGGCACACGCAGATGGCTCCCGGCCATGGAAGCAATAGTCATTCCAGGGAGAATCAAAGAAGTACTGCCTGAGGGCCTCCCAGTCCGCGGCTCCAAAATGCCACAGACGACGTTTCCCTGGAGGGTCCACAGGCCGTACCGGAGTGATAGGGCAGGTTAAGGTAATAAGGTTGTGATCGGAGGAGCCCAACGGAGAAAAAAGATTAACAGAGTAAGCAGTAGGATTAGTTGTGAGGAAGAGGTCAAGTATGTTGGAGCTTTCTCCAAGGCGGTCAGGGATACGGGTAGGGTGCTGTACAAGCTGCTCTAGGTCATTAAGTATAGAAAAGATGTAGGCTTGTTCATCAGGTGGATCTATGAAAGGAGAGGAGAGCCAAAGGTGGTGGTGAACATTGAAATCTCCTAGAATGGAGATTTCAGAGAAAGGAGAAATGGATGGAATGTGTTCCATCGTAGAAGTAAGATAGTCGAAGAATTTTTGATAGTCAGTAGAATTAGGGGATAAGTAAACAGCACAGATATATTTAGTCAGAGAATAACAGGAAAGCCGAAGCCAGAGTGTAGAGAATTCAGAAGAATAGAGTTCAGGAACACGAGCAAAATAAGTCGTTGCGTATATATACACAACAGCCACCTTTGGCTTTGAAATGAGTATAGAGAAAGTAGGAGGATACAGAAAAGGGTTTGCTGTCAGTTGCCTCAGACAGCTGAGTCTCCGTCAGAAAAAGAAGGTAAGGTTTAGAGAAGGAGAGGTGGTGCTCAACAGAGCGAATGTTAGAGGAAAGGCCGCGAATGTTGCAGAAATGAAGAAGAAGAGAGTCAGACAGTGGTTCCAGGCACCTCGAGTCGTCACCGGGAGAGGGGCGGATGGTGGGGGCATTTATGGTCCCCCCCCCCGGGGAACCCGAGGCTTGGTGAAGAGACGGCATTTTTGTTGAATTTTGAATAAGAAGTGTAGTGTGTACTGTGCATGTAGTTTGGTGTAGATAGTTAGAGAAATATGTACTGGAGAGCATGCTGGCCTACTCTCTGTGTAACTGAGACACTGAAAAAGTTCAGCAAAGGGGGATGGTCAGGAACTAGTCCTGAGGGTTGATGAAACGGGAGCTCCAGCACTCCCTGTCATCGGCTTTCCATCCACCTCGGGAGTACTGCCCTGCTAGACTGGTACTACAGTCTACTCCTCGGATATATATATATTGCTGATGATGCAAAGATCTTGAGGAAGGTATAAGTTGAGGAGGATAGTAAAATGCTGCAGAAGGATCTGGATAGGATACACGAATGGAGCCAAAAGTGGGAAATGAAATTCAATGCAAAGAAATGTAAAATACTGAAAATGGGTAAAAGTACCAAGAAGCCATCACTGAATTATTTGATGGGTAATGAACCAATCACAAAAGCGAGAGAAGAGAAAGATTTGGGAGTGCTGGTTCAGGACAGTTTGTCACCTGAAAAACACATTAACAAGACAGTTAGAGAGATGTATAAACTCCTGACAAATGTAAGAGTAGCTTTTCATTATATGGATGAGGAGATGATGAAAAAAGGTTAGAATATGCAGCAGTAGTGTGGTCCCCACACAAAAAGAAAGATATAAACAAGACTGAGAGAATACAAAGAACAGCAACCAAAATGGTCCCCAGTCTGGCAGATCTGTCGTACAAAGAGAGGCTGGAAAAGCTGGATTTGCCTTCCTTAGAAGGAGAAAGAGTGGTGTCATGATTGCTGTGTTCAGGACCATGATGAAAGTAGATAAAATTGACAAAGAAGATCTGTTTTTATGGGATAAGAGAGTAATAAGAGGACATGGAATGAAATTGAAGAAGCCAAGCTGCTTGAAGGATATCAAGAAATGTAGTTTTCCTTATCGATGTACAGACCTGTGGAATAGCCTGCACAAACAGATGAATCAGTCTAAAAGCTTAACCGAATTTAAAGCTAAAATTTGACTTACTGAGAAACAGATACGGGACCCCACGAGCGTAGCTCATTTCCTGTATATCACAATTAGGTAAATACACACACACACACACACACACACACACACACACACATACACACACACACACACACACACACACACACACACACACACACATACACACACACACACACACACACACACACACACACACACACACACACACACGAGATGAGCTGACGAACGGACATGTTCTAACCACCTCCTACTGATGAGCTTACCTTGAGCAGTTTCATGATTTTTGTTTGTCTTGTCTCCAATTTCTTATTCTCTAAACTGCTGTCAGTCATAAATGTGAGTGATCTTTACTGATAAAAAATTGTGTATACATAAATATTCTCCACTGAGCTCTATAGTATGGCGAGGCTTTCTCATGGGTAGCACCACGTAGTTAGTGTAATTGCCGCCAAGGGCCCAGAGCAGGGCTGATGTTGGTTTATCTACACCACTGACACCCATGTCTTTGGAAAATATAGTGCCATGGCCCAATGCTTAACTTATGTAAGCAAAAGTGAAACAGAAACAACAAGCTAAGGACTCTTCTTTCTTAGCTAAGAACAGTGATCCAATTGCATTACCATTTTGGAGGCTCGCTGCTGAGATAGCCTCTCCATATTATAGAGCTCAGTGATATTCTCACAAATTTTGGGGAACCAGCTGACCACAGCAAGATCAAATATGGCCACCAACACAAGCAAAACAACTGGTGAATTTGAATTTCCTGGCTTCGATGGTGAGACCAGTGTAACAGTCACGATCAAAACGCTGATAATGAGAATTCGCAATACAGAAAGGAAAATGGAAAATGCAGTCTCTACAGAAATGTGGGAAATGAATGAAACAAAAACTAGAGAGTGACTGAATCAAACAAAAAGGCTAATGAAGAAATTAAATAACTGAAGCAAGAAAATATTGAACTAAGAAAAAATTAGAAGAATGTAATAATAAAATGGAGAATGTAAGTAATATACTGGAAGAACAAATGACAATATGGGCAAAGTTGCAAGGAGAGTGGAAAGGTTACAAGAGGATGAGAAAAAGGCAGAGTATAAGAGAGAAGTGGAGGAACGATTGGGCAAATATGAATTGGAGCAGATGGGGGACGTGGAAGGTGTGTGCAGGATATTTACAGAAGAAATATGTGCAGCATGTAATGTGGTGTGTCGAAGGAAGAGAAGACGGAGGGGTGTGCAAGGAACAGTGTGGTGGACTGAAGAGGTGAGACAGGCTGTGGCACAAAAGAAGAAAGCATACAATGAATGGTTGAAAAATAGGGGCATGGAAGAAGTTGAGAGGCAGAAGAGAGAGTTATATGTAGAAAGAAAGAGAGATGTGAAAAGATTAGTAAGAGAGAGTAAGAAGAGAGTGGATGAGGAATTTGGAAGGAATTTGAGTGTAAAGTGGAGGGACTGTAAGAAAAAGTTCTGGAAAGAGGTGAAGAGAGTAAGACAGGGTGGAAGTGAGGTTAGCAGGGGAGTGAAAGATAAAAATGGTAGATTACTAGTGGAGATGGGAGAAAAAGTGAGCAGATGGAGAGAACACTTTAAGGAATTGTTGAACATATAGGATGGAAGTAATGCGAGTATAAGTGGCTGGGGAATGGCTGGGAGAAGGAGGGAGGTGAGGAGACAGGAAGAAATCAGTAGGATAGAAGTTGTAGAAGCAATGAAGAAAATGAAATTGGGGAAAGCCCCAGGAATTGATGGAGTGTGTGGTGAAATGCTGAAGCATGAGGGAGAGATAGTAGCAGAATGGATGTGGAAGATGTGCAGATTGGCCTGGGAGAAAGGTAGAGTCCTGGAGGATTGGAAGTCAGGTATAATAATTCCCTTGTACAAAGGAAAAGGGGAAAAAGAAGTGTGTGGTAATCATAGGGGCATTTGTCTTCTTAGTATAATAGGAAATGTGTATGGTAGGATACTTACTGACAGAGTTAGAGAAAGAACAGAGGAATTAGTTGGAGAAGAACAGGGAGGCTTTAGGAAGGGAAGAGGTTGTGTAGATCAGATATTCATTCTTAGATCTTTAGTGGAAAAGTTTCTAGAGAGGGGAAAGAAGTTGTATGCAGCTTTCAATGATTTGGAGAAAGCATATGACAGGGTGGATAGACAAGGATTGTGGAAAGTATTAAGAATATATGGAGTAGATGGGAAGTTGTTGAGTGCTGTGAAGAGTATGTATGATGGTGCTAAGGCTGCAGTGCGTGTGGATGGTGACCTAACTGAATTTTTCTCTTTGAAGGTTGGGTTGAAACATGGATGTGTCATGTCTCCATGGTTGTTCAATCTGTACATGGATGGGGTAATAAAAGAGGTACAAGGTAGGGTAGTGGATGTTGGAGCTTGCTTGGTGGATGAGTTTGAGAGAGTGTGTAAGAAACGGAATCTAAAGATGAATGTAGGGAAGAGTAAAGTGATGGTCTTTGAGAGAGGCGAAATCAGTGAATGTACAGCGAGGTTGGATGGTGAGAAATTGGAAAATGTGAGTACGTTTAAGTACTTGGGTAGTGTGATGAATAAGGATGGAGGTTTGGAGGGTGAAGTGCTTGAAAGGGTACAGCAGGGAAGAAAGGTTGCTGGTTCTTTGAAAGCAGTGATAAGGAACAGGGAAGTGAGCATTGAAGTGAAAAAGTTACTACGTGACAGTATTGTAATACCAACTCTAACGTATGGAAGTGAAGCTTGGACGTTGTTGGAAGGACACAAGTCAAGAGTGAAAGCAGTGGAAATGAGTTATTTAAGAGGAGCCTGTGGAGTCACATGGAGAGACAGGCCGACGAATGAGGATATAAAGGAGCGTTGTGGTGTTGATGTGGATGTGATAGGAAGCGTTATGAGGAACACACTGAGGTGGTTTGGCCATGTAGAGAGGATGGAGAGTGAAAGACTGACGAAGAGAGTGTATGTGTGAGGTGCAGGGGGGAAGAAGGAGGGGGAGGCCGAGGATGAGATGGAGGGATGGGGTGGAGAGGTATATGAGAGAGGGGGGTGTGAGCTGGTAGCAGGGCAGTGAAATGGCGGGGGACAGGGCGACGTGGAGGCGATTTGTTTGTGGCCACCCCAAACGGAATTGAGGCGTCTGGCAATAGATACATAGATAGATAGATAGAACAGAAAGAAGTGTTTCGTTTAACCCCTACACCGCGGGCATGTTTACCGATGTTTTGCGTGTGCTGCGGGATTATTCGAGCTCCGACAGACTCTCAAAAAAATTTGCCAAAAATCAGTTATTAGCCCTAGAATATTAAAATTACATATGCTTATGGCACATACCTTCAGCTTTCTCCTGGAATGTTTGTTGAGCCTTCGTCAGTTACCGTATGACTTGTGGAGACCTCTGAAGTTGGGTAACGATGTCTCCACTTTACTCTTCCCGACAACCCATAATATGATTACCACAGCCAGATATTAACACTATAAACACTACTCTATGATTTTCAAATAGTTTGGGATCCATACTCCAAAAAAAAAAACACTGTGAAAGCAATGAAAATTACGAGCGCGTCTGACCGTCGCACTTACGCTAGTTTGCTCTTGGTACTCTGTCATTTATTATTTATAAAACCCCTCACACTTTATATTTCTATTACTATATAACACTTATATATATCTACAGTCTTTATCCATAAGTTTCCTTCAGTAGTATTAGTTTATTGTCACTGTAGGGATTCAATTTCTTTCAGTAAAATACGTAGCATTCACTTTCTCGTCCTGTATACTAGCATTGAGAGTGAATGTCACTTTCATCTTCACTCTCATAACTCATAGTATTCAGACATGCTAGAGTGAAACTTTCACTTTCATTACTCCTAAGGTATATACTCGTATTCTTATAATACTACTCATTTACATTTCTATTTACGTTCTCTATTTTATTTACGTTATTTACATTTCTATTTTATTTACACTGTGTTATGCACTGTCACTTGAAGTAACTTATAAAACTATTTTCCACTGTTCACGTATATTTACATTCATTACTTTCACTTGCTGTTTACACATTATTTACACATTATTTACAATTCCACTTGCACTGTTTTACTCAATAGAAAGATCGTAGTCACTCTTTTATCAATTGTCAGCCCTTTACCTCTTTCCACACGAGGTTTAGTAGGGGGTAAAGGTCACGGGGCCCTTTGCATGGGGGTGAAAAAGTCCCTGAAGTCAGCAAGAAGAAACAGACGTACCTCTATTTCGGAAGATGAGAGTAAACTGATAACGGAGGGCCGGGGTAGAGGCCTACTTAGGGGATATTCAGTGCTACCAATGTTCGCTCTTGAAACAGCTATGTATAGCACTGAAATGATTGGCAGGAAATCTAGATAATACATTATAAATTAGGTAGTTCCAGGTGAATGTAAATATCACTTAGGCTTCTCCCTTCCCTCCTTACATGTATATTTATTATGAAAACAGATTATACGGCATATTTCAAGGGGAAAAAAACAGCGAAAATTAGCGAACGAGTGCATGTGAGGTGTTGTCAGGTGATAATTAGCCAATTCCAGGTGTATGGCACTCTCACTTACCTTATTTCTTTCTTGTATATATTTTTTGGTATAAGAATAGGACATAGGGCTTATTTCAATGGATGAAATCAGTGAAAAATTCCAAGGAAGATTTACTTAGCGTAACACGGCCGGGCAGGCGAGAGGATAGGGTAATGGAGGGGGGTAGGGAGGGGAGTCAAGAACGGGGAGAAATGGCTAAATTGTCAACAATGGATGGGAGTACAGATGAGATTAGGAGTGCTGACTAGTGTTGGACATTGGCAGTACTGATAGATGATACAAGCCCCCACTTGGAAGCCCGGGTGAATTCAAAATAACACAGAATCACAAAAGCGACGCTCCGCAGTATGATCCCTTGCTCCCAAGCGTCACGAAAGTGACGCCCCGTGGTTAAGGGGTTAAAGGAAATTATTCAGGAACAATGGGAAGAAAAAAAGAAAACAATGGAAGAAGATGTAATGAAGATACTGGAAAAGAGAGAAAACAGTAAGAGAAACTGTATAAAGAAATTGATGTGTTGTGATATTTGGAGACAAGGAGAGAGAGAAGGTTAGGCCACTGAGAATCGAGGGAGACTTGAACCCTGTGAAGGAGATACTGGGCAAGGTCGATCCAGACAGAGGGAAGTGGGTAAAAGAAATTGAGAATGTACAAAGAATAGGGCCATACAAGAAGGAAGATGCAAGACCAGTGCAGATTTAGTTTGTAATTGAAAGTGCAACAACTGAACTTCTCTGAGTGTCGTGGAAACTAAGCAGGGAGCCAGGTTTTGAAAACATCCTTTTAAGAAAAGTACTAAATGAGGAAGAAAGACAAGTTTTGAAGTCAAGAGCAAGTGAAAGAAAAAAATTACATGAGGTCCGAAGATGAGCGTAAGAATTTTTTGTGGAAAGTGATAGCACGTGAAAATCAGGAAGTGGTACATCAAGAACTAGAAGTGATGGAAAGGAGGAGGACGTAAATGAATTCAAGCAAGGGAAGGATGAATAAAGAAAAGACTGTACTGAAAATCTAAAGATCATGTATAGTAATGTGGATGGACTAGTATCGAAGAGAGGGGAACTGTGAAATTATATAAAAGAAACGAAACCAGAAATTATTTGCTTGGTAGGGACCAAATTGCCCCAGGATGGTGATACTAAATTATCTGGATGGAAGGAATATAATGTGTGGAGGAAGGATAGAGAGTGGAAACTTGGATTTAAAAGCAAAAAAGATAAAACTGAAAAACAACATGGCAGAAATTTGGGGGATGGAAACAGATCACTATGGAGACAAAATAAACGAAATAGTATTCTATATGTCCCCTCAAACTAGGGCATGGGAAAAAGAAGATTATTAACAGCAGATAAGAGAATCCATTGTACAGATAGAGATGTCAACTGAACAAAGGAAAAAATAATAATCATGGGGGATTTTAACTGTAGAGAAGTTGACTGGGAAAATATGGATGCTGGGAACAATGAGGAATCGTGAGGCAATAAACAGATGGAAATCGTTATGGAAAATGTGTTAACTCAATTAGTTAAAGAAAATACAAGAACTAGAGGAGATGAAGAACCATCAAGGCTGGACCTGGTATTCACGAAGGACCCAAATGATGTGAAGAATATAACATGCCAATGCCTCCTAGCTAAAAGTGATAATCTGGTTATTGAGATGGAAGTGGTGAGATGAAAAATGTTATGAAAATAGATATAATTATGAAAAAGGAGATTCTGCTTGCCTAAGGAACTACAGTACTGTATTTTCAAAATACAGACTGGTGTGAAATGGATGCAGCCAAAAATGTAGATAAGAAGTATGAGTTTCTGATGGGAGAGTACAAAGCAGGAAATAGTAAATATGTCCCAAAATTCTCCACAGCAAGAAACAGTGTGTGGAATACAGTGAGAAGAAGGTATAGTGAAAGGGCTTGGGAGGAGCACAAGAAGGTTAGAAATGAATATGTAAAGATATGGAGAGAGGAAGAAAGGGTGTATGAAAAATATATTATGACTAAAAGTAAATAGGAACCTAAACTATTTTATAGGTTTGTAAATGGTAAAATGAAAGTTTATAGCATGATTGAGAAATGGAGTTGAAACTTACGAATGAGAAGATTTGTGTGAAATAATGAATAACAAGCTGCAGTCAGTTTATGTACTGGAAATGGAATTTGCTGAACATGAAATGGAAACCACGATGACAAAAATGACGGAAATTACAGCTGACATGAATGAGGTGCTCTGGATGATGAGGGACTTGGATGTGAGGAAGGCAATGGAACCGGATAACGAGACTAGATGGATCCTGAAAGAATGTGGTGATCAATTAGTGTGGCAGGTTTATGTCATCATAATGAGATCTCTGGAAAATGGGCAGGTACCTAAAGACTGGAAAAGAGCAAATATTGTGCCAATCTTCAAGGATGGAGATAGGAAAGATCCACTCAATTATAGACCTGTATCACTTACTAGTGTTGTTTGTAAAATTTGTGTGAAAATTATCAGACAAGATGGATTAGGTATTTAGAAGAAAATGAAGTGATAAAACAAAGACAATTCAGTTTTAGGGATGCAAGATCTTGTGTTACCAATCCATCCAGTTTCTACAGTAGGGTGACTGATGTCATACAAAGGAGCGAGGGTGGGCAGATTGTGTCTTCCTAGACCTTCGGAAAGCATTTGATTGAGTGCCCTATAAGAGACTGCTGTGGAAGTTGAAGACCTTTGGAGGAGTGCATGGGGAACTACTAAAGTGGTTGGAAGATTACCTGGCAGAAAGGCAGGTGACAACAGTCATAAGAGACAAGGTTTCACAATGGAAAGATGTCACTAGTAGGGTACCCCAGGGCTATGTCTTGGCTCCAATAATGTTTCTGATCTATATAAAATGTTTGCCAGAAGACGTGAATAATTACATGAGTATGTTTGCAGCTGATGCTAAAATCATGAAACATATTAAATGTATTGACAGTTGTATGGAGCTGCATGAGGATGTGAACAAACTCCACAACTGGAGCCAGACATGGAAAATGGAGTTCAGTGCCAAGTAGTGTCATGTGTTACAAATGGGAGTGAGTAATAAAGTACCATACTGGATATATACAATGGGAGGTGAGATAATTAGCAAAAGAAAAGAAGAGAAGGACTTGGGAGTGATTATACAAGATGACCTGTCACCAGTAAAGCATATAAACAGAATCACTGGAGGCACATATGAACTACTGACCAACATGATAGTGGCTTTTAATTATGGCAGATCCTTGATACTGTATATCAGACTAATTGGGGCCCAAGCCAGTCCGAAAAAAGCGAAATTCCGATTAAAGTGACATCTCGACTTCCCCTGCTAACCCAGAACTTTTCCAATATGGCTGACATTAGTCCTGATTGCACCAACGGTTTTTCACTCTAGCATCACCAGCTGTTTTCATTACCACTGCAGAACTGTACTGTAATGTATTATACTGTACATTCACTACAATAATCAAATGGTATAATATATATAATAATATTGTACTGTACACTGATAAATATGTCTTTTATTTACTTCTTGCAGTGTATATAGCTGAAGTGGTCCATTAGTGGAGTCCGTACAGTCAAGACTGCAGTGGAGAGGTAGGTGATGCACTTATTAAACTTAAGGCACTCATACTAAATCAGTAGATCACTTTTCTCATTTTTTAGCACTTAGAAAATATATACTGTATTTTATTGTTACAACTTAATTTTAAACACCTCAGATGCTGTACTGTACACTTTATACACCTTATTATTTACTATCTTACAAACTAAAGATGTTCATTTTGTCTGTATACATCATCATTATCATCATCATCACCTTCATTATCATCACCATCAGCAGGGCAGCACCAGCACCAGGACAGAAGAAGCCATTTTGCAATTTGTAAGGGGTAAAATTGCACGATGGTAAGAGCGCTTAGGAGTATACGTATCACTGGGGCAACAAGAGTCAGACTGAGCTGTGGCCCGGGTCAAGAGCACAGGCCAGTGTTGCCAACCCCCAAAGACCTCTCTGTCCCACACAGACACTAATATCATCCTACATTTCCTTTCTTACCCTGTGGCTCAGGATGAAAATATTACTATACTATACTCCATTTTTTTCACTGAGGCGAAGATGCACTTGACGGGTTGATGATGATTGGCTGAATGCAACATGTCCAAAAAATATTTACTAACCTAAATTTCCCCCTCAGATATTTGGTATCAGTTAATAATGCTGAGTATGAAGTAATGTTGCAATCAGCCAATAATCACCAATCTGTCAAGTGCATCTTCGCCTCGATAAAAAAAACTGAGTATAGTTGGTACAGTTTTTATTCATATGCTGGTATATGGCAGCAACAAAAAAATAAGGTTTCTCTTGTTGTTTAGTGCAAGACCAGGCCCTGAGCAGCTGATGCCCTGTCAGCTGCCAGATTCAAGAGACGATTTTTCTGTATCGATGGGTGACTTATTACCTATCAAGGAAGCAGTTTTTCTTTAGACACAGTAGATTACAGAGGGTAAAAGAGAATTTTTAAAAGGCAGTGGTTAGGATTATTCTAACAAATGAACCACCACGCATAATCGTTAAATTCTAGCAGTTTAAGCTAAACTGTAGCAGTATTAACATAACCTATCCTAACCTTTTCTTACCTAACCTAGCCTATTTCTAACCTAACTGAACCAATACACATAACTACTAAATTCTAGCTGCCATAGTCCTAACCATTCCCTTTTTTTAAATGAGTACTTTTTTTTTTTTTTTTTTTTTTTTTTTTTTATAGGATATTATCTTTCTGTATACTATTTCATTTATCTTTTGCTGCAAAATAAGTATCACTAATACAAAAAAATTGTTATTACCCTACATTTTGCTAAGAATTTGTCACATTACCCTACTGCACCACAGACCAGGAAATAAGGCTGAATTATCCTAATACTGAGGCAGGTAGTGATGCTGCCAGCCCGCCACTAACCAATGCATGACCACACAAACAATATTCTGATAGAGAGTTCTTTCTCGTACTTTCTCCAGTCTGGACTGAAGTCGCATTTTTTGGAATTTATTCCGAAATATCAGACGATAGTCCGGTTGGCTCCTGGACTCCGATAAAAGTGAATTCCGGTGTAGTGAAGTCCGATATATCGAGGAAATGCTGAGGAAGCTGACAGTGACCATGATAAGACCAAGACTAGAATATACAGTTGTGATATGGTCACCTCATCTTAAAAAGTATCTTGATAAACTGGAGAAGGTACAGTGGATGGCTACGAAGATATTATGTTTAACCCCCGTCACGCTCATCGCCTAATATAAGGCAATATGCAGGCCACCCCTGGCCGCAGTGATCACCTAACATGAGACGATGGGTCTCTGCGCCATACTTTCAAGCACGTGGAAGTGTCACTGGTTTCCATGGGAATGCTGAATCTCCCTCTGCATCACCAGGAGCTGATGCCATGCCCTGCCACACCGCAGTTGCCAAATACCGCATATTTAGTAATTCAGTGGTGGTGGTTTGGACATGTGGAGAGAATGGAGAATGAAACACTGACTAAGAGGGTGTATGTAGGTGAGGTGGAGGGAGGGAGAGGGAGGGGCAGACCGAGGATGAGATGGAGGGATGGAGTTGAGAGGTATATGAGGGAGGGGGGGTGAGTTGGGGGGAGGGGAGTCAAATGGTGGGTGACAGAGTGACTTGGAGGCGTTTTGTCTGCGGCCACCCTTCGCGGGATTAGGGCGTCGGGCTATAGATAGATAGATAGATAGATAGTTCTCGTTTGTAGCCCAGCATTGATGGATTCATGCCTGTCTACCGCCCACAGTGCTGGTGACTTATCGTCGCCCTCACACACACCCAAGAGGCGTAAATTACAATAAGATGAGGGTGATGAAGAGTTCAAGCTCAGAAACATTTGATCTCATGACAAAAAATCAACTTAATATTTTAAAAAAGTCCTAAAACAATGACTCAGGGAAGGAAATCAGGATAGTAAGAATTAGAGCAGCAGGGGTTAAAGGAACTGACCAGTGAGGAGAGATCGGAAAAACTGAAGTTACCAACACTGCATGAGAGAAAGGAGAGAGAAGATATGATTACGATGTTTAGAAATATAAGAGGTCTGGAAAAGGTGGATAGACAGAATCTATGTATTGGACTATGGAGGAACAAGAAGTCATGAATTTAAATTGAGGAAGAGCAGATGCCTTAATTGTCTTAAAAGGTTCAGTTTCCCAAACAGAAGTACTTGGAATGACTTAGACAAGGAAGTGGTGAAAGCAAAAAGCATCCATGTGTTTAAAACCAGACT
Organism: Coenobita brevimanus; assembly: GCF_032717465.1. NCBI lineage: Eukaryota > Metazoa > Arthropoda > Malacostraca > Decapoda > Coenobitidae > Coenobita > Coenobita brevimanus. The sequence goes on along the minus strand of NC_137010.1, from coordinate 59,088,477 downwards.
GGATAAAAGCAGATACAGTATGGAGACATGACAATATGGGTTCAGCTCAATTACATAACTACAACTAGGTAAAATACACACACACACACACACACACACACACACACACACACACACACACACACACACACACAAGATTGGAATATGTAGGAGTAGCATGATCACTAAAAAAAAAAAAAAAAAAGAAAGAAAGAAAAAAAAAAAGAGAAGGTACAGAATATGGCCACAAATATGGTCCTTAGCTTGACAGAGTTCCAATGAAAGAGACTGGAAAATTAAAGATACCGTCATTATGGAAGAGAAGAGATGGACGAGAACTGACTGTGATGCATAAATGTGTAAGAATATAAAACAGACAGAGAGGATCTTTTCTGAAGAATGATGGAATGACACGAAGGCAAGACTATAACTAAAGGGGAGTTGTTGTTGGTGTTGATCAACCCCAATCTGTCTGGCTGAGCAGTCCCATCAACAACAGGCAAGAAACTGCACCTACAGGTCCTGTGCAGTGAACGGATCTTCCCTTGTGGAGCGCCCCACTGTGGCGCGGTGTCAAAGCGCAAGGGAAAATGTGGAGGTTTGGTTCCTGAGTGGATGCCATATTTGAGTCTCTCTACCCAGTAAATGTCTTAATGATGTGAAAAAAAATTTAGCTTCTCATATACATGTACAAATACATGGAACAGTTTGGAGGGGGTGGTATGCGCAATGAACATACATGTGTTTAAAAGTAAACTGGACAAAAGCAGTTTGACTGACAGGGCAACATAAGCTTAGCTCAAATTCTGTATACTACAACTAGATAAATACAGTATAGCTACAATAAACTTAATTCACTTTCAGTAGGTAAAAACTGCCATCTCTCATCTTGAATGCCAAACTGTAACAATAGATTAACACTAAATTATGGTTTTAGTAAAAAAAAAAAGAACTGCTATGGAAAGGATACTGAGCTGTAGCATGGTCTTGTTCTGCTAATGAACTATGGAAAATAAGTTGCAAGAAGATGAAAATCTCCACCTTGTTAGAATGAATAAACTACAAGCAAATACATATGCACTCACTTTACAGGCCGGGCTTTCAGTTCTGATGTTTCTCTCTCCTTCCGTCCCTGCCTCCAAATCTCTTTTATCTCCCTGTATGGAATTTTATTGACCACTGTCCGGAAGACCTCAAAGGTAATCGGGGTCTTCGCCAGGACTTGGTTGATCTGCTCTTGTACTACTTGAAGTACCTGGCTGAAAATGAGCATCAAGGTTATATGAAAAAAACAAAAAAAGTGTAAACATTTGTACTTAACTAGCATGGGGAAGGGTAAATTCAGGCTACCATTCTCTTTCCTGATGTTGGTAAGGGATGCCGTCATGTAAGGACACTGATACAGCTGGGTGCTAGACCTGCCTGGGCATATAAATATACCTCAGCTCCTTCCCTGTCTCTTAACAGGAGGATGGTGGAATTAAGAAGGGTAACTTGAGCTTGAAGACCACTGGGTTCATACAGATGAGCCTATGGTTGGATTACTACTACCACCACCACTACTACTACTAAAGTAAAGGGCGTCCACCAAACTCTTGTTATCAATGAAACACTTGATCTTGAAATCTCCACACCATCACAGAATTTGGCAGTTGGATGTCCTGCTTCATAAATTTGCTACAGGCAACCTGCCCTCTTCCTTAAATGCCCAGAAAGTTTTTTTTTTTTTTTCCCCACATCCCCTGGGGAGGGGGGAAAGAATACTTCCCCAGTATCCCTGCTTGTCGTAAGAGGCGACTAAAAGGGGCCTTTTTGTCTCCAGTCTTTCTCTCCTTGCAAGGGAATATTAACCTAATTTCTTTATTATTGTTATTATTAATTATTATTATTATTATTAATATTTCACTCATCTTAAATGTCAGGACCAACTGCCTAGCCCTGGGCTCCCACGCTTCTCATGGGGCAACATAAGATTGGATGATGGATGGATTATTGTTATTATTATTATTATTATTCATCTTAAATGTCAGGACCAACTGCCTAGCCCCGGGCTTCTACGCTCCTCATGGGGCAACGTAGGATTGGATGATGGATGGATGGATGGATTATTATTATTACCGTATTATTATTATTATTATTATTATTTATTGACATGAATTGCACAAATGACACGAAGTGCATAAATAACGTGCAAGAGAATCTTAACCTGATTTCTTTGTTAATAATATTATTATACCATATAACCAAGCCATGCGTGCTCCCTACGTGTCAACAAGTGGGTTGGTGGAGGGTTAGTGCCCCTCCCCGTAAAACAAATAACTCAAAGTCAAATGGCCACCCCTTGCGGGATTGTGGCGTCTGGCAATAGATAGATAGATAGATATATCTGAATAGGTAGGTGGTGGCGACCATCATCCACTCACTTGATGTAGTGCTGCCTACTTCTTCCTTAGCCTGTATCATTCTTTTTCTGTGCCTGCCCTCCTCTCTTCCTATTTCTCTCATCTTTCCTGTCATTTCTTATTGTTTTTCTTTCCTTTACAGGTGGCTTTACATTGAGTGACAAGCCAAATGGTTTCCTGTAAGCCAAGAAACCATTTACAATGCTGGGTGGTAACCATATAACCAAACCATATGTGCTCTCTACGTGTCAACAAGTGGGTTGGTGGAGGGTTAGTGCCCCTCCCTGTAAAATAAATAACTCAGAGTCAAATGGCCACCCCTTACGGGATTATGGCGTCTGGCAATAGATAGATAGATAGATAGATATTTGAATAGTGATATTTGGGAAGTGGTTACTTTAACCCCTAACAGGGGGGCGACGTTACGTAATGTCCGTGCGTGAGGAGGCGGGTGACGTTACATAACGTCCAGCCATTTTCGGTCCTAATTTATTGGCAAAATTGGATGATGAGGCATCCTTGTCACCTATTGTCCTGTCCTCTACTCTCCCAAGCCTTGAAACAAGTAAAATAGACTATATATATATATATCCATCCATCCATCATCCAATCCTAAGTTTATATATATATATATATATATATATATATATATAAATTGTAGTGTTATATTTGTTCAAGTAAAATAGTATTATGTATGTAAGTTATATTGTTATAAGTGTTCAAGTAAAATAGAAAACACATACGTAAGATTTGGAAGACAATGAATGGCGTAAAGAAGGCATAAATGATAAATATAGTGTTCAGTGGTGAAGAAAAAGCAAATGAGTCAATAGTTTGCTAGCCCTGCCCCAGGCACGCCTGGTGATAAGCTGCCTTCCCGCTCTCCTCCCTCACTCCTCCCCCCAGCCAGCAGAGACGTATTACCGCACATGTAACACCTCTTGCCTTTGTTTTTCGTCCATGTTTTCATTTATGCATGTTTAGGCTTTTTCCTTGATACTTTATTTTTCCGAAAATATGCCGCCCCACACGGTGGTATAATTGATAAGTTGCCTGCCCATAAGGGGTTAAATAATTACCTGGAATCTTTAGCTAGACTAGCTTACTTCCTTGAGAGTTTATATTGTGGCTGTATATTTTTACTTGGTGATTTTAATGCTGACCCATTTTATGGAAGTGTTTTGTGAAATCTGTTTTTTATGGATAGAAACTGTTCAAAAAAAATGCTTTGAGAATCTTAGGCATACTTCTTACAAGTTTATAGGTTATGGGAACTCAGTCTCTAAGTGGCTTGATCATGTTATAGGCAGGGAACATTGCAACATCAACAGAGATACCATTAATAGTAATCCCTGTAAGACCCAGACACCCAAGACCCGGACAATTTGGGCTTGGGTCCTCAGACACCAAAAAATGCCAAAAAATGTTTAAAAAAGAAAAAAAAAGTTTTCATCCTTACTTTAAATTTGCTGCATGGTGATGAACAGCTGTGTTTTGGCGCTTAGTTCCTCTGGCATCCGCTAGTGCGCCCCTGCAACCTCCCTATTTCCTGCCTACCTACTGTCGTGACTGCACACTTGTCACTATGGCTGCCCACGTGCTCGCTTTTGTGGTGGTACCCTACCTGCCGCAGGCCCTGCTGTTTCTCTGTTGCCTCTTACTCATGTGTGTGATGATGGCCCTGCAGCCCGAGAAGAGGAAACGAGCAGTTCTGACTCTGGAGTAGAGAAGGGAGATACTGGAGAAGGTGGACGCGGGATGGTCGACGTCCCGCATCCCCCGTGAATTCAACTTGGCCCACACTACCCTGTTCAATATCCAGAAATCCTGGGACAAACTCACCCAGTACACAGAAGACTTCGCATCGAAGACCAAATGCAACGTGCAGAGGAAGATTATGAACCCTCCCATGCGGAAGCTGACCACTCCACATTGATTTGGTATTGTCAGCAACGTGCTGCTGGTGTTCTGGTGCATGGCACGGAGCTGAAGGCTGCTGCTGAGAAGTTCGCAAGGTTACATGACTCCCCAGACTTCAAGACATCCGAAGGGTGGCTCTTCACTTTCAAACTATGACATGGACTTTACCAACCGTAAGACCCAAGGAGAAGCTTTGGATGCCAACGAGGATGGAGTAGAAGAGCTTCGGCAGTAGGTGAAGGGCTTGATCGACAGGGAGGGCCTCACTCTTGGTCAAGTCTACAATGCTGACGAAACTGGTCTATTCTATCGCTCACTGCCCACAAACACCCTAGCAGAGGATATGGAGAAGCGTGTACCTGGACACAAGCTTTCCAAGCAATGGATATCTGCTTTTTGTTGTGCCAATGCTAACGGCATGCAGCGGGCTCAAGCCTGTTATTGTTGGCTGTGCAAAGCAGCCACAGTGCCTTCATGGGTTGATGGATGTCCTTCCTGTCGTCTGGTACCATTCTGCAAAGGCTTGGTTCGCAGCCAAGATCTTCAAAGACTGGTTTCACCAGCACTTTGTCAAGGAGGTCATCCATTATCAGATGAACACACTGAGAATTCCATGCAACAGGTAAAAGCTCTCCTTCTGGACAATGCACCTGCGCATCCGTCCGACAAGGAGTAGGTGGCTGAGAATGGCCGCATTAGGTGCTTGTTCTTGCCACCTAATATGACTGCTCTCATCCAACTAATGGACCAAATGGTGATCGTGGCAATGAAAAGGCTGTGCCATTGGAAGTTCCTAGACAAGGTGATGGTTGTTCTCGAGGATGAGGACGAGGACATGCGAGGCCAGTGGACTGCGGAAGACCTTCATCACTACAACCTCAAGTCAGCCATCTACAACTGGGCCAGTGCATGGAGGGAAGTCCCTGTCAAGACTCTGGAAAGTGGTTGGTCTCGTCTGCTTCTCAGAGCCGATGTGGTGCACAACTTTCTAGGTTCTGAAGTGAATGCCTTTCAAGCGCGTCCTCGTATGGCTGGCAATGAGGTGGATGTGGATGAAGTGCGTGAGTGGTTGGATGACCACAAGTGTGATCTTGAGTATCAGATCATGTCTGATATCAAGATCGCATCTTCAGTTGCACCTACAAGTACCCAGCTTGAAGATTCCAACGAGGACAGCGAGGATGATGCAGACTCCTCTCAGTGTGTCACTACTCCAGCCATCTCCAAGCTGAATGCACTCCGGAACACGTAGAGTTTGTTCTGGACTACCTGGAAAAACCAGACTGCGACAGCGAGATGGGGTCCCTGGGACTTGTGGAGGAAGTGCACGTTTTTAGGTAGCGCATCATCAATCACCAGAATTGCCATTCCTTGCGTCAATCAACCACTGACACCTTTTTCAGGCCCGTGATCCCAGCCGTGCCCAGCCCTGACTACATACCGCTGCCTCACCAAGACCTGCCTTCTATCTCCCAGCCACAGCCCAGCACATCGGCTATGGAGGAGTCTCCATTGGATGTGAGTCTGTGGCTATCTTCAGAGTCGTCTGCAGTGGGTAGCCCATCACCACATCACAACGATGTGCCCCTAAGCCACCTGCAATACCTACTCTCTAACTCTGACAGTGAATAAACAGCAAAAACTCGCCACTAGACCACATGGGAATTTACAGTGTTGTACAGTGTTAAGAACAAAATGTGCAGTGTTAAGAAATTAGAATTCAGAATGCAAAGGATTAAAATGCAGAGTGAAACACTGGCATGTTGAAACTGGCATGGTGCAAGTATGAAAAGAATGTGCAGTGTTAAGAATTCAGAATTCAGAGTGCAAAGGATTAAGTGCAGAGTGCAACAGTGGCATGTTTCAAGTGCAGCGCAAGTAAGAACAGAATGTGCAGTGTTAAGAAACTAGAATTCAGAGTGCAACATTGGTGTGTTTCAAGTGCACGCAAGTAAGAACAGAACGTGCAGTGTTAAGAAATTATAATTCAGACTGCAAAGGATTAAGTGCAGCGCAACACTGGAATACTGTACGTGCTTCAAGTGCACCTTCATCGTTGTCACAGCCTAAGAGGAGGCGGGTTAATCTTCGTGACGGCCACAGACATGTCATAAGTACCCTGTACACTGCTAAATATTTTCCATACTCACTTCTAATCTCTCATTCTCTGGTTCCTTTTCATTTCTTTCATGGTTTCTGTCCCTTATTTGTGTGCATAGGGTCTTAAATAGGTGCTGTGCATGTCCGGTAGGGAGATATTTAGATGGTTTTCAAAGTTAGGTTGGGTTGGGGTCCATAAGTACCTGTCTAGGGGCATTTCTCCCAAGTCCCGGACAAAACCAAGTCCCTGAAGTGCCTTTGGCTCTATTACATCGGATCTTGGAGGGATTACTGTACTACAGAATATTATCAGTTCTGATCATTTGCCATTGGCTATGTGTTTGAGTATTACTGGTGGAGTATCTGTAATGCAGCAACAAATGCCTTCCAATGAAAGTGTCCATTCATCAGTCAGATGGGACAAACTCAAGGACCATGAGATGAATAAAATAAATCATACAATTGATGTGAACTTGCAGGACTCTGGTTCACTGTCTGTACATGACTGTCATAAGATATGTTGCCGACCCCCTGAGCATCTTAAAATGGTAGATGAAATGTATGAAATTATTACAAATACAGTTCAACACTGTAGCAAGAAATATATGAGGGGTTGCATCAAAAAGAATCAATTTAGGGTAATCCCAGGATGGAACTGTTGTATTAAAGAAAAGCACAGTGTTGCCAGAAAAAAATATGTGAACTGGGTAAAGCATGGCAGAGTGCGAGACACACCCCTACATGAAGAGTTGCCGTCTAGCAGAAAGGATTTTAAGATGGCTCTTAAGGAATGTAAAATTAACAAGCAAAGTGAGATCTGTCAGTCAATTATGGAGAAATTTCGTGATAAAATAAAATAAACTACTGTAATGATGTTAAGAAAAAAAGGTCAATAAATAAGTTATCTACTGTTATTGATGGTGAAAGTTGTGATGTTAATATTAATACTGTGTTTTATGTGAAATTTTTATTGAATCAACCTTACACAATAATGAACCAGAAACAAACATGCAGTGAAATTAAGAGAGTTTTGCCTCAAGGAAAGAAAATGTATTTGCATATACCCAGCTTGGATGTTCCACCAAAACCGCACGAAATGCGAAACGTCGAATTGTGAAGTTAAGAATCAATGGGAAAAATAGAGGAGCGTTCCGGTGGGACATGTACCTACCCTATCAGAAAGACTATAACACCAAACAGGCCCTACCCAAAATTAAATGAAGAGTGTTTACTAGTCCTAAAATAGCATAACACAATAAACATGTACCTGAAAAGACATTAAAGCTGTTATAAAGAGCTACAACACCAAAAATGCTTATCAGAAATAAAGTGAAGACTGGCTTGAGTGGCAGGTGAAGGTGTGTTGAGGGTAGATGGGCTAGTTACTAGACGACATGGGCCTCTCTGGGGAAGCCCCATCACCTATGCCGAAGCCCTCGAAGTTGAACTCTGGCTCCAGCATCACTTCCTCTCTGTCCACTTCTCCTCCTTCATCCACCCCTGCTGGGATGTCCAAGTCTTGCAGAATAGCAGCCACATTCTGTCTCTCATGATAATATTGTGTGATCCGGGCGTGTCTCTGCTACTTTATGTTTCTGTTGTAGATGGCCATCACTTGAGACTTCAGATCACTCAAGGTCGATAGGATGTTGGTAGCCTCAGGCACAGTCCTGGTGTATGCGTCGAAGGTGGTTGCCATGTCGGTTATGGTGGACAGGGTGGTCACGATTGCCGCCGACAAATAAGCATCAGTATGCATTGTCAGCTGCCAGCTGGAAGCATTGAATTGTGGGTAAATTCGCAAATTGTGAGATAACTTGGAAACTTTTTCTTGTGCTAATAACGAGATTCGTTTCGTTTTCATTTAGTTTTTAACTCTTTAAACGCGGATCGTCGCTTTTGCGACGATCGCCAAAAAGGACACAACGGCGGATCATCGCATTTGCGGTTTGAGTTAATTTTGAATAAACGCGGGCAAGGATGTTCCAGCTAGTGTTGTCTATCAGTACCGCCACCCTTTAGCTACAATTAGCATACTTGACCTTTGTACTACTGACCTCCGTTGTTGCCAAGTATCGCGTTTCCCCCAGCCCCACCACGGCCCGGCCAGCCTGGCTGTGGTATATGGCAGCGCGCTGACTGCTCAGAACTGCAAATCTGCGCTCTCCTCTCACAAGCAGTTTATGCTAATAGGAAATGCTTGTTTCCCCAGTTGTCACACTAGCTTTTTTTCGCGCGGTTTTCCCCTGTTTAGCGTCAGTTTACCGCAGGCTTTCAAAGTGACATTATGGCGAGTTCTAGCTCTTCCGAGTCAGTGCGAGCGACCGACAGGAACGAGAATAAAGTGACGGGAGTGAGGCAGAATAAAAGCGCGCCGCGGTGGTCTTTTGGGAAGTACTATGATTGAAAATAATGTAGTATACATGTTTTTAGCTGTGAAAATGGAAATGTTTGCTGAGTGACGGGAAGACCGCCACCGCGCTGCATGTCAGCCGTACGCTCCGTTGATTTTAGCCTTATTTTCAGTGCTTATTGTACAAATACGGATTCCAAACTACCTGTACGTTGTAGTATAAAGTTTACTGTGACAGAATGAGGCTCTGGTAGAGGGGAAACCGGGTTGTTGGAGGTGTTGAAAGTGAAGATTTTGTTACCCAACTTTGCAAGTCTCCACAAGTCCTTGGGTAGTCCATGAAGGCTCAACACCTGTCTCTGGAGAAAGCTGAATGTAAGTACTATCTGCCATACCAAGTATAATGTTCTAGGGTTAATCTCTGATTTTTGGCTAATATTTTCCTACAGGTACTCAGACCGCGATCCAACCCCGCCACACAGGGGAGGTCGGCTGTCCATGGTCGCATTTTAGGATTTAAAGGCTCCAACATGCTTGCATGCGTCGGCCTTGGTCACCTAATGGCGGCTCTCCACGCTGCACGATCCATTGCAGCCTCCCTGTTCAGTCCCTTAACCCTGAGGCCACAATTAAAGACCTCGTCCCATGTCTTTCTCGGTCTACCCCCCACAATCCCACCCCCAATATTAACACTTCTCACCTTCCTCACCCAATTATCATCCCCCATCCTCTCCACATGTCTAAACCATCTCAATCTACCTCTCCTCATCACAACACCAATACATTCCAGTCCCATCCTACCTCTCAACTCTTCCGTCATAAACCCAGCCCCCCCAGACCCTGCACACAAGGATGCACTACCCCTCCACCTAAACATTGTCATTTCTGTACATCTGAGCCGGAAAATATCCCCCTCCTTTACTGCCCAAGTCTCGCTACCATACAGCATTACACTCCTAACACATGCTGCATACAAAGACCCCTCAGGATGTAGGGAGAGCCCTCTCAATGTCAGGAGAGGCAAGAGCTCCCTGAACTTCTTCCAACCACTTCTCACCTTAGCCACAGAGCTAGCTCCAGCCCCACCTCCAGCACACAACATGTCTCCCAAATAGCAAAACTCTTCCACACACTCAAGAGATTCACCAGCAAGTTCAATCCTTTCACGCCTAACAATCTCCACCTGCCTTCCCGGACACGCTGTACACATAAAATCAGCATTATCTCGCAGTCTACCTCTGATACCACTACATCTCTTGTGCACCCATTTATCACAAGCACCGCACAAGATGGAATTACTTCCCACGCCCTTGTGGCAAACTGCACATGGCCACTCTCCCTCGTCTTTGACAGTACCGTCACCAACCCTAGATATCATCACTTTTGTTTTATCTGCATTTACCCTTAAGCCCTGGTGCCCCATACCATCTCTCCACCTCTTAAACCTTTCCTCCGCCTCCCTTTCATTCTCTGCAATCAACACCAAATCATCAGCATACAACATCTCCCATGGGAGTCTGTTTCTAAAGTCACGTGAGAGGGCTTCAGGTACCATGATAAACAACATGGAACTCAAAACTGACCCCTGATGCACACCAACATTCACGGAAAACTCATCACTCAAATCTCCATTCACTCTTACCTGGGTGCGAGCACCCACATACATAGCCATAAGCCACTCCTCCAAGCCAAGCTTTCTCATTGCCCACTTCACCACCTCTCTAGGAACTCTGTCAAAAGCCTTTTCCAAATCAACAAAAGCAAAATACAGATCCCTTCTCCTACTAATGTATTTTCCGTGAATCTATGGAACAACGAATATGGCATCAGTGGTCCCCGGCATAAACCCAAACTGCATCTCATCAATATTCACTCTTTCTCTAATCATACCTTCTAAAACTCTCTCCATTACCTTCATTATCTGATCTAAAAGCTTTATACCTCTATAATTTCCTCTTTCCAGGGCATCACCCTTCCCTTTATACACTTTTACAATTACACTCTTCAGCCAATCATCCGGGACAACACATTCATAAATAATCCTATTTATCAGGTCAGTGACTAACCTCACCCCTATATCTCCTGAGGCCTTCAACATTTTGGCGGTCAACCCAGACACACCTGCTGCCTTCCCCACCTTCATCCTGCCTACTGCCTCACTCACAGTAGCAGCATCAATCAAAGGCCAAGGGCGAAACACTGGATCTGCTGGCTCCAAACATTCCCTGTCCCAGTCAAACTCCTCATTCAACAACCGGTTATAATGCTCTCTCCATGCATCTTTAATATCCTCACTGTTTACCACTACCCTTCCTTCATCATTCTTCACACACCGCTCATCTATAATATCCCGATTATCCCTCTTCATCTGATTTGCCACCCTGAATATCATATTTTTCCTTTCCCCATGATTTAGGTTATCAAGTAAATGTCTCTGTGACTCAGACTTCGCCCAGTATACCTCTCTTCTAGCCCTACGCTTGGCAGCCAAGTATTCCTCTTTGCTACCACCCTTCTTCCATTCCCGGAAAAGCTTTCTTTTCTCCTTAACTGCAGCTTCTACACCCTCACCCCACCACCAAGTTACTTTATGTCTTGGTGGTCCTCTTGTCCAACCGCATGTTACATCAGTAACTCTCAAGAAATTGTTCTTGAGGGTTCTATACTGTTCATTAACGCCTCTGTCTACAGCTCCCTGTTCAGCCACAACTCTCCTCATCTCGCACAGAAGGCATCCCTTACTACTTGGTTTTTCAGCTTCCATATTTTCCTCCTAGATACATAAGTCCTCTTTTTCATGACTCGTTCTTTAAGCACCATATCACAAATCAATAGTCTCTGCTGCTGCACACATTCCTCACTTCCTATAACTTTAACATCCCTCACTAACCTCCTATTAGCCCTCCTAACCAGAAAATAATCTATCTGACTGCTATTTCCCCCAGACTCATATGTAATTAACCTACTCTCTCTTTTCCTAAAATACGTGTTGCACACAATCATATCCATTGCCTCTCCAAACTCGAGTATCCTTTCCCCTTCCGCATTCCTTATACCATACGCACATCCCCCATGTACTCCTTCATAACCTTGTGCTGCTTCACCTACATGACCATTTAAGTCCCCTCCCAACACCACTATCTCATCACCCCGCATACCACCTACTATACGTATTAAATCATCCCAAAATCTATCTTTCTCTGCTTTATCCAATCCTGCCTGTGGGGCATATGCCAATATAACTGCAACTATTTTTCTACTGAATAGAATTTTCACTACCAATATCCTATCGCTTACTCTTATAACATTCATACGAGGACTTACTGTACTTAGGTAACTTATACAGCATCTTAAGGCTGGCCAAGGTCATGATTTGATTAATTCTTTTCATTAAAGGGAACTGACCTACGAGGAGAGATTTGAAAAACTGAAGTTACCAACACTGCGCAAGAGACCTGAAACAGGTGACTTGATCGCAATGTTTAGAAATGTACGAGAACTGGAATGGGTGAATAGAGAGGATCTATTTGTGTTGGTTGATGGATGAACAAGAGGTCATGACTTCAAGCTGAGGAAAAGTAGATGTCTTAATGATCTTAAAAGGTTCAGTTTCCCAAACAGAAGCATAGGTATTTGGAATGACTTAGATGAAGTGGTGCAGGCAAAAAAACATTCATGTGTTTGAAGCTAGACTAGATACATGTAGATATGAAGTCAAGACGACACGAGCTTAGCTCAATTCCTGTATACACTCAACCCTTGGCTATCACTCCCAATTGGTCCTGCTATGGCTGCGCTATAGCCGAAACCGTGATAGCCGAATTGAAGAACTTATGGAAATAATTCTAATTGGTGGCATGACCTTAATCTTTACCCCTAAGATACCCATTTTGTACCACATATTAACATACAATAGTCCAAAAATGAGCATGTTTTATGATGTGATCATGATTCTTATAAATACCCCTCACAGTTGATTCACTGATGTTATATTTGTTCCCCACACTTCGCTTGGTCTCTTCACTGTCTATAGTTTAACTTTTCCAGTTTATCTGCATAACTTAGGTTCTTCCTTTTTCTTTATTTCCCTGCCAGGTGCCGCAGCATTATGTTGGGTGATGGTAGTGGGACAGGGAGGGGGTATGTTGGCCATGGTCATATCATAAAAAAGGTTATTGTTCTCGCTGTCACTGTTCATGGTCTGAGGGTGCGCACTTGAATGGTTTGGCGGGCAGGAGACTCGGTCGGGCGGCCAATCGGCGCTTGGCTAACGCTGACATCACAGGAGTGAAGCTTTTGTTGGCTGGGCGGAGCACCGGAGCCCAGCCTTCTTGAAAATTTTGAGCATTTCCGGTGCGCAATAGCGGCCATTTAGTGCGTGTTAAAGGTATCTGGGTAGTTTTTTATATAGGTGTGATAGCGAGATACGCTATAGCGGAACCCGTGATAGCCGAGGGTTGAGTGTACTACAAATAAGTAAATACAAACAGGTAAATACACACACACACACACACACCTTCCTGTTCTTTCTCTCACCTTAAGTCGTCTTGTGTGGCCTTCATCTCCTTCCAGGTCTTGTACAACAGCTTAATGCACACACAGAACAGTTCTTCCATTGGGCGGCCATGACTGAACAGCACTGGATGAAAGCTGGTTCCATTTTCAGACGGTGCCTGACCAATCTGCAGATAGACAGACAGAGAATAGATAGACAGATAGACAGACAGAAAGACAGATGGATAGATAAATCGACAGAAAGGATCAATAGACAGAAAGATAGACAAGCTGGTGCCTGGTGGAAGGGAATACAGTACTACACTAGAGCTGCCCTAACCATAAGACTGTTAACCCGTCACGTCCCGAGGTTTTCCGCACCTCCGACATCCCCCAGTCCCGAGGTATTTTCGAAAAAATTTTTTTTGGCTTAAACCTTCGCTTTTGGTGAGAAACATCGAAAATTCATAGAGAAATTGCTCACCTGAGGTTTAAAATACCCAATCCAGGTAGGTGTTCCTCCTTACCTGACTGGGTTTTCTAACATGCTGGCACCAAAAAAAACGAGTTCTATGGGAGGGTAACTATTTTATCCACTCATAAACGGTATTTATTTATTTACTTGGTACGAATGTATATGTAGCACGAGAGTATATTGGTTTTCAAGCAGTAATATAGGCATTATAAGCATTGTTTCACTCACTAACTAATCACCATACCTGACCTTTTTTTGCCACATTACCTGATCATTATTTCTGGCTGTTTCTTCTTCTAATGTTATGTAAACATTGTCCTCCACATTGTCATCGATTGGGGAATCACTCTGGCCCTGAATATCTTTACTAGCCAGGTCACTGGTAACAGGTCCTTTGCCAAGACAATGGCGTAAGGGGGGGAGGGGGGAGGTTATGCAGTGTAAGGCATTGTCCCTGCTTGGCATCTTGTAGAGGAATAGAGGAAGGTGTCCCGTGTATACATACGAAAAATCACGTGCGAAAATTGAAAATTGTGCAAATTAGGGACCTTGCAATTGCATGACGTACTGGTACATCGCCGGGATTGGCAAATGCAAATCGTTGCAATGCACCCATATGTCGACGGGATGGGGCGGGTTAATGGTGTTAGAACTATCTATCTATCTATATACCCAGGCTGCTTTCCACAAGGAAAGGGAGGTAGCCAAGACAGGACGACAAACTCCCCATTTACTCATCCATTCAAACACATTCATTCACATCTTAGCCCCAAGGGAAGAACGGACAGATCCTCACCGCACCACACCGCACAAGGGTCAACTGAGCAATGCAATCAGTGACATCCGCAGCAGGGCCCGACAGCAGAGCTGGTTTACCCCTGCCACATCATAACAGACCCATCCCCTTACCCGCACCTGACCTGACTAGCTGATCAGACCAAATGCGGGAGAATATCACCTCAGGGCTGCGTCATCACTTATTCATTCACAATTTCTCTCCATTTATTTCTGTCACGCACAGCCACTCTTCCTTGCTCAACAGACTTCCCTCTCGCATCCAGTGCTCTCTTCACACTGTCCATCCATCCTATTCGTGGTCTTCCTCTCAGCCTTACACCTCTCACATCAGATCTAGTTATCTTTTTCACCAATCGCTCATTATCCATTCTCTCCATATGCCCAAACCATCGCAACACCCTCTGCTGGTTTGGGCATATGGAGAGAATGGATAACGAGTGATTGGTGAAAAAGATAACTAGATCATTTGGTGTTCATTAGAACAGAATACTTGAGTTTCCTTGAAAATGAAAGGGTTAATGGTGACAGTACTCTTAGCTGAATAAAACTGACTGGTGTTAACTCCTACAATCCAATGACATGCATATTTCATTTCATTTGACCTACCTTCAAATGTATGTATTGTTTAGGTGAGATTGTTTTGAATTTCAGTAAACTCTCAATTATCCGTCATCAAAATATCTAGTGCAATACAATATCTGGTGATTTTTGCTTAGTTGTATTAAAGCAATATTCGGCTCAGAAATGGGATGCAATTGGCCCTCTGGCTCACACATGGGACCCAGTTGGTGCACAGGCAGACCCCGCAAAGTGCCAGCCAATCACAGTGAGTTGTGGGAGCAGCCCACCTGGAACACTGAGCCTACCATCACTCACTCAGTCTCTCCCATGGATGCTGTAAAATGAGGACATATGTGTGCGCTCTGCTCTTGTGAGCCACACGGTGGCTAAACCTTAGTGCTGTGACTTAGTCTATGACCTCCCACACCTCACTCATTGCCATAGTGCTGTGACTAACCTTGTGGTCCCTCAGTGCTCTGACTACTGTATGGTGGCGATGTATAAGCATGTATCCACTCTCCATCAATGCCAACACTAGGTGAGAACAGTGTGATTATGATTTTATTATGTGCTGCATTACTGTATTATATTGTATATACTTTATCAATACTGCTTTGTACTTTATGATTAATTTTAATTTTTTGCTCAAGGGTAATACTGTCGGAAAGCTTTAAGGATGGGTCGAGACAGACAGTAACACATTATCCAGCTCGATGCCAAATGGACAGCTGATTGGGGATACTATGCAATCTGTCATTCTGAAATATCCGGCATGGAGGTTGGCTGAAATATGCCAGATAATTGAGAATTTACCATATCTCTATCTACAATACAGACAGATGCCTTAATCCCTAAAGAGGTGGTCACAAATGTCATTCTGTCTTCTGCTACCAGGCTGTTCTCTCTCCAACTCAAACTCCCATTTGTTCATATATATACCTCTCCACACCATCCTTTCAACTAAACACCCTTTTTTCCCCCTTCCCCTCCCCCCCTCCCCTTTGAGGGGGGAGGTGAGGTTAGATGCAGCCTCCACTCCCTCCTTTAATAACAGAGTACTTTCCTAACCTGAATAAACCCTTCTAATGGCTGAAAGAAACTAAATACATCACCTGAGTGAAGGGGTTAACCTGAACAGAATACAAGGACAGGTCACGCTTGGCTAATGATCAACTGTCGTATGATCATTTATTTATTGGATCTTAACATTTTAGAACCTCTCTTTTTATATACGATTGCCATTTTCACTTATATGATTGCTATGATCCACTACAATGCACTGTTTTATATATATATATATATATATATATATATATGTATATATATAGTAGAAAGAGTATGACGAGGGCTGTTATAATAATCATCTTTATCATCAGACGTTTCGACATCTTCTTCATGCCATCTTCAGTGACCTAGAAACAATGTAAATGATATACAAAAGTGAAGAGTAAAAAACCTGAATATTTATATAAATATAAAAAAACCTGAATATTTATATAAATATTCAGGTTTTTTACTCTTCACTTTTGTATATCATTTACATTGTTTCTAGGTCACTGAAGATGGCATGAAGATGTCGAAACGTCTGATGATAAAGATGATTATTATAACAGCCCTCGTCATACTCTTTCTACTGAAATTGCAATTCCCTAGGAATACACCTATATCAGATATATATATATATATATATCTATATCTATCTATCTATCTATCTATTTATCTATTGCCAGACGCCTCAATCCCGTTTGGGGTGGCCACAAACAAATCGCCTCCAAGTCGCCCTGTCCCCCGCCATTTCACTCCCCTGCTCCCAACCCACACCCCCCTCTCTCATATACCTCTCCACCCCATCTCTCCATCTCATCCTCGGCCTCCCCCTCCCTCTCTCCCTCTCCACCTCACTCACATACACTCTCTTCGTCAGTCTTTCACCCTCCATCCTCTCCACATGGCCAAACCACCTCAGTGTGTTCCTCATAATGCTTCCTATCACATCCACATAAACACCACAACGCTCCTTTATATCCTCATTCGTCAGCCTGTCTCTCCATGTGACTCCACAGGCTCCTCTTAAATAACTCATTTCCACGGCTCTCACTCTTGACTTGTGTCCTTCCAACAATGTCCAAGCTTCACTTCCATACGTTAGAGTTGGTATCACAATACTGTCATGTAGTAACTTTTTCACTTCCATGCTCACTTCCCTGTTTCTTATCACTGCTTTCAAAGAACCAGCAACCTTTCTTCCCTGCTGTACCCTTTCAAGCACTTCACCCTCCAAACCTCCATCCTTACTCATCACACTACCCAAGTACTTAAACGTACTCACATTTTCCAATTCCTCACCATCCAACCTCGCTGTACATTCACTGACTTCACCTCTCTCAAAGACCATCACTTTACTCTTCCCTACATTCACCTTTAGATTCCGTTTATTACACACTCTCTCAAACTCATCCACCAAGCCTTGCAGCTCCCCTTCGTCTTCACTCAACAGCACGGTATCATCTGCAAACAACAGTACAGGGAGTTTCCAAACACTATCCTCTCTCACCAGGACCACTCCAACATCCACTACCCTACCTTGTACCTCTTTTATTACCCCATCCATGTACAGATTGAACAACCATGGAGACATGACACATCCCTGTTTCAACCCAACTTTCAAAGAGAAAAATTCACTTAGTTCACCATCCACACGCACTGCAGCCTTCGCACCATCGTACATACTCTTCACAGCATTCAACAACTTCCCATCTATTCCATATATTCTTAACACTTTCCACAATCCTAGTCTATCCACCCTGTCATATGCTTTCTCCCTGATCATACATATATATGATCGCTATGATTCCTACCTTCGATATACTGTGCAAGATCTGTTTGAAAAGAAACCAAATTTTTAGACAGCATGCCAACTAGCTGGCATTAGTCAGGTGGCTAAGCGGCAAATTTTGCCATTATCGTTACACGGCGGATAAAAGCACCGAATTTGGTATGAGGCTTCCTTAGTATCTAATGATGAATTTTAGAAGGGGTGCCCTCTGGAAAATTTTAAAAAATATATAGACACCTTATTTTGAAAGTGGAAAAATGGCATTTTTCCAAAATAATAAAAATTGTGATTAGACGATATTGGTTGAAGGTACATAAAATTTGATACCACACTCCTGAAAGGAAAGGAAATTTTACATCTTTTTTGTTCTATGCACTTTTGTGATCCGATTCACCGTTTATGAGGTAATGAGGTTTTTTGAGTTTTTGATTTTTTTTTTTTTTAATTGTAATAAAACTATATTGGTTAAAGATACATTAAATTTGAAACCACTGTTAGAAAGGAAATTAAATTTTACATCTTTTTTATTCGTAACACTTTTTTTTATCTGATTCACCATTTATGAGATATTGAGGGTTTTTTAGGTGTTGAGTAAATATTTCATAAAATTTTCCCATTTTAAAGATTATCATCATTATAGGCATTACAGTAGAAGTCCTATTTTTCAGCATCTATGGGACCAGGCTAGTGCCGAAAAATCAAAATTGCCGAATTATCAAAAACCCTACCCACTCAATACCTTATATGTTTCGGTGAACACTATCATCACTACTCATATCATTACAAATGTGCTTGGAGAGAGTACTGTGTACTGTTTGATACTGTACAATACTGTAATGAATACAGTACTATACATGAATATGAAAAATAAAGAAATTAGTGAACAAACTGTATATAAATGTAATGGTACAGTAGGCCTACAAGTTCACATGCACTTACCTAAACTTATATAGTAGGTTCCTTAATTACATATGTACAATAGAAGGGGTTGATTGGAGTCTGCTACTGCTGGAAGAAGTCCCCAGCAGTAGAGGGTCCTTATGGAGAATTTCAAGACTGACAAAAAAAATCGGAAAATCTGCCGAACGATCAGAGATTTTCGTAAATGGGACTATTTCTCAAAACTGCCGAAATGTCAGATTTGCCGGGGAATTGGATGCCGAAGAATTGGACTTTTACTGTACATGGAAAGGAAATTGCATTCTGTATGTGATATTTTATTATTATTATTGAAACATCCATTAAAAATACATATTTTCACAAAAAATGTACAGTACTAGACTAAACTTTTATAAAAATAACTACAATCATTGTAGGGAAAGAACTTAAATTATTTTATTGTAAATTACGGTGTTTATGAAAACTTGTTGAAATCAATTCAGTATCTCCCACAGCAACTAATAGGCAAATGTTTGCACTATATCCCCCAGTGCCATCAGCCTCTCCTCTTTAGACTGTTGTCCTATTTATCTAATACATTTGCACTTACAAAGTGGTGAACAATCAACATTTGCTTTAACACATTTGCAGACGGAGCAGTCCCCTTTGCAGGAGCATTTGATAAGTTCCCTGCACAATCTGGACACTTCTGGAATAGTCATCCAAACTGGTGCCCATGACCCACATACCTTGGGTCAGGCAAAATCCTGTGGGGAAGGAACCACAAGCTGTGTTTGTCTGCAGGTTTTCCAGATTCTTGCTTGATACACTGCGTGGTGGACATGCTGCAGGAGCGCATCACTGGTGGGTGGCAGTCCATCCATTGCTCGATTCTTCTGACAAAGAGCTCCCTTCTTGTTTCATTGACTGAACTCAAAGGGCTGGTTCTGTCATACAATACGACAGTCAATCTCTCTAGCTTCTTGAAACATCCAGCAACTGGAAGGGATGACCAGCGAGATACACAAACGTTTCTGTCACGTCTTCATAAACCTGCCAAACCGACTTCTTACCCTTGCCATTGAAGGCAGAGGTTGTGTCTCAACCTGAAAATGCATGGAACACAGGTAATGCTTGTGATTTTGGCTCACCGAGGCTTGCATAAATGGAGTTTATATGGTAAAACCTGTAGTTTTTGCCCATACCAAAGGCTACCCAAATGTTGACCAAACAACAAGTCGCAATCAGGTCATGAAATATGCCTGCAAGGATGACTATAACATCTGTATCTATAGTATGCACTTGAATATTCTTTGCTCCATGCTCCAATGTATGCACTAAATGGACCACTATTCGGGAAAGTATCAGGCAAGACAAAGCTGCCAGGCAATTGGATGGAATTCCTTCGTGATCCAACAAACAAGAAGGAACTGTTTTCCATTTTGACCGCTAAAATTAAAGAGTTCAACTGGACACCAACCAAAGCCATATTTGTCACCTCAGGGGAAACTGAGGAGTCTATCGGTGCCAGCACCCCCATGCAAAACTGCAATCATGAGGAGGTGGACACCTGAATAGTGGTCCATGTAGTGCATGCATTGGAGCATGGAGCAAAGAATATTCAAGTGCATACTGTGGACACAGATGTTATAGTCATCCTTGCAGGCATATTTCATGACCTGATTGCGACTTGTTGTTTGGTCAACATTTGGGTAGCCTTTGGTATGGGCAAAAACAACAGGTTTTACCATATAAACTCCATTTATGCAAGCCTCGGTGAGCCAAAATCACAAGCATTACCTGTGTTCCATGCATTTTCAGGTTGAGACACAACCTCTGCCTTCAATGGCAAGGGTAAGAAGTCGGTTTGGCAGGTTTATGAAGACGTGACAGAAACGTTTGTGTATCTCGCTGGTCATCCCTTCCAGTTGCTGGATGTTTCAAGAAGCTAGAGAGATTGACTGTCGTATTATATGACAGAACCAGCCCTTTGAGTTCAGTCAATGAAACAAGAAGGGAGCTCTTTGTCAGAAGAATCGAGCAATGGATGGACTGCCACCCACCAGTGATGCGCTCCTGCAGCATGTCCACCACGCAGTGTATCAAGCAAGAATCTGGAAAACCTGCAGACAAACACAGCTTGTGGTTCCTTCCCCACAGGATTTTGCCTGACCCAAGGTATGTGGGTCATGGGCACCAGTTTGGATGACTATTCCAGAAGTGTCCAGATTGTGCAGGGAACTTATCAAATGCTCCTGCAAAGGGGACTGCTCCGTCTGCAAATGTGTTAAAGCAAATGTTGATTGTTCACCACTTTGTAAGTGCAAATGTATTAGATAAATAGGACAACAGTCTAAAGAGGAGAGGCTGATGGCACTGGGGGATATAGTGCAGACATTTGCCTATTAGTTGCTGTGGGAGATACTGAATTGATTTCAACAAGTTTTCATAAACATCGTAATTTACAATAAAAAAAATTTAAGTTCTTTCCCTACAATGATTTTAGTTAATTTTATAAAAGTTTAGTCTAGTACATTTTTTGTGAAATATGTATTTTTAATGGATGTTTCAATAATAATAATAAATATCACATACAGAATGCAATTTCCCTTCCATGTAATGCCTATAATGATGATAATCTTTAAAATGGGAAAATTTTATGAAATATTTACTCAACACCTAAAAAAACCCTCAATATCTCATAAAAGGTGAATAAGATAAAAAAAAGTCTCATGAATAAAAAAGACAAAAAATTTAATTTCCTTTTTAACAGTGGTTTCAAATTTAATGTATCTTTAACCAATATAGTTTTATTACAAAAAAAAAAAAAAACTCAAAAACTCAAAAAACCTCATTATCTCATAAACAGTGAATCGGATCAAAAAAGTGCATAGAACAAAAAAGATGTAAAATTTAATTTCCTTTCAGAACTGTGTCATCAAACTTTATGTATCTTCAACCAATATTGTCAAATCATGATTTTTATTATCTTAGAAAAATGCCATTTTTCCACCTTCAGTATAGGGTATCTATATATTTTTTTAAATTTTCCGGAGGGCATCCCTTCTAAAATTCACCATTAGACCCTAAGGAAGCCTCATACCGAATTCGGTGCTTTTATCCGCCGTGTAAAGAAAATATCGCTAAGCCACCTGACTACATAGTGTGATCGCAGTGGGAATGCTCTGTAGCGGCAACTTTGAACTTTTGACTAACATTAGCTACATCATGCCACATCACTTAGTCATCGGGGTACACGAGCTTAAGTGAACATGTGTTTAGGACACTTGGTGAATTTTCCTCTAACTCTTCTATAGACATGTACCGATGTATCGCTATCGGTATAGGTGGTATTGGCCCATTTTTAAAGTATCGGTATCGGCTAATTTTCCGCCCATACTACCGATGGTTAAAAGGAATTTAGTGCGTAGCATACCACTCACTGGAAGTTATATTGTTAAACACAGAATTTGGATGTTTTATAAGGATGAAAAATAAATTATTAGTAATATCCATTTATTTACTATCATATTATTTTGAGTATACTGTATGGTGCGTAGTAGTTTAATGACAAACTTGAAAAAAAGAAAGTCCCACAAGTATGGGCAACAGCCTAATAGACTGGACTCCAATGCACTGGTATCGGTATCGGTAGTAGTATCAGTATTGGTCAAAAATTTGGTATCGGTACATCTCTACTCTTCTATTGTCTATAATCGGCAAACTTTCAGGTGGATTTCAGCTTTGGAAACAAAAAAAGTCTGCAGGGCCCAATTCCAGAAAAAGTAGGGTGGCTGGAGGGTGGTAGTTGTCTCATGCTTCCCTTAAAATCCAAGGATATGGAGTGACGTGTGAGCTGATGCATTGCCATGGTGCAGCATCCAGGTTTTGTTTGTCCACACCTCAGGCCTCTTCCTTCACACTTTCTCCCTGAATTGCTTCAGGATATCCAAGTAAAACTCTTTACTGACTGTCCGACCACATGGAACCAACTCATGATGAACGACGCCTTTCCAATAGTAAAAGATGATCAACATCACCTTGAAATTTAAGTGACTCTGACTTTTTTTTTCGCAGTGACAATGTTTCAACACACCGCGATGAATACCTTTTTATTTTGACATCATACCCATACACTCACATTTCATCACCTGTTAAGAAACAGAATTTCATATAAACATGATGCTCAAGATCCTTCATTATTCAACTTGTAACAGATCACCAAGCGCACTAAACACAAGTTCACTCATGCATATGTACCTCGATGACTATGAGACATGGCGTGATGTGGCGTTAGACCAAAGCTGAAGGTTGCCGCTACACAGCGCTCCCGTTGCAAGCACACTATGCCAGCTAGTTCTATCTATCTGTCTATCTATTGCCAGATGCCTCAATCCCATTCGGGGTGGCCACAAACAAATCGCCTCCACGTCGCCCTGTCCCCCGGCATTTCACTGCCTTGCTCCCAACTCACACCCCCCTCTCCCACATACCTCTCCACCCCATCCCTCTATCTCATCCTCAGCCTCCCCCTCCCTCTTCCCCCCTCCACCTCACTCACATACACTTTCTTCGTCAGTCTTTCACCCTCCATCCTCTCCACATGGCCAAACCACCTCAGTGTATTCCTCCTAACGTTTCCTATCACATCCACATCCACACCACGATGCTCCTTTATATTCTCATTTGTCAGCCTGTCTCTCCATGTGACTCCACAGGCTCCTCTTAAATAACTCATTTCCACTGCTCTCACTCTTGACTTGTGTCCTTCCAGCAACGTCCAAGCTTCCTTCCATATGTCAGAGTTGGTATCACAATACTGTCATGTAGTAACTTTTTCACTTCCATACTCACTTCCCTGCTTCTTATCACTGCTTTCAAGGAACCAGCAACCTTTCTTCCCTGCTGTACCCATTCAAGCACTTCACCCTCCAAACCTCCATCCTTACTCATCACACTACCCAAGTACTTAAACGTACTCACATTTTCCAATTTCTCACCATCCAACCTCACAGTACATTCACTGACTTCACCTCTCTCAAAGACCATCACTTTACTCTTCCCTACATTCACCTTTAGATTCCGTTTCTTACGCACTCTCCCAAACTCATCCACCAAGCCTTGTAGCTCTCCTTCGTCTTCACTCAACAACATAGTATCATCTGCAAACAACAGTACAGGGAGTTTCCAAACACTACCCTCTCTCACTAGGGCCACTCCATCATCCACTACCCTACCTTGTACCTCTTTTATTACCCCATCCATGTACAGATGGAACAACCATGGAGACATGACACATCCATGTTTCAACCCAACCTTCAAAGAGAAAAATTCACTCAGTTCACCATCCACATGCACTGCAGCCTTAGCACCATCATACATACTCTTCACAGCATTCAACAACTTCCCATCTACTCCATATATTCTTAATACTTTCCACAATCCTTGTCTATCCACCCTGTCATATGCTTTCTCCAAATCCATGAAAGCTGCATACAACTTCTTTCCCTTCTCTAGAAACTTTTCCACTAAAGATCTAAGAATGAATATCTGATCTACACAACCTCTTCCCTTCCTAAAGCCTCCCTGTTCTTCTCCAACTAATTCCTCTGTTCTTTCTCTAACTCTGTCAATAAGTATACTACCATACACTTTTCCTATTATACTAAGAAGACAGATGCCCCTATGATTACCACACACTTCTTTTTCCCCTTTTCCTTTGTACAAGGGAATAATTATACCTGACTTCCAATCCTCTGGGACTCTACCTTCCTCCCAGGCCAATCTGCACATTTTCCACATCCATTCTACTACTATCTCTCCCGCATACTTCAGCATTTCACCACATATTCTATCAATTCCTGGGGCTTTCCCCAATTTAACTTTCTTCATTGCTTCCACAACTTCTATCCTACTGATTTCTTCCTGTCTTCTCACCTCCCTCCTCCTCCCAGCCATTCCCCAGCCACTTATACTCGCATTACTTCCATCCTGTATGTTCAACAATTCCTTAAAGTGTTCTCTCCATCTGCTCACTCTTTCTCCCTTCTCCACTACTAATCTACCATTTTTATCTTTCACTCCCCTGCTAACTTCACTTCCACCCTGTCTTACTCTTTTCACCTCTTTCCAGAACATTTTCTTACAGTCCTTCCACTTTACACTCAAGTTCCTTCCAAATTCCTCATCTGCTCTCTTCTTACTCTCTCTTACTAATCTTTTCACCTCTCTCTTTCTTTCTACATATAACTCTCTCTTCCGCCTCTCAACTTCTTCCACGCCCCTATTTCTCATCCATTCATTGTATGTTTTCTTCTTTTGTGCCACAGCCTGTCTTACCTCTTCATTCCACCACGCTGTTCCTTGCACACCCCTCCATCTTCTCTTCACCCCACACACCACATCACATGCTGCACATATTTCTTCTGTAAATATCCTGCACACACCTTCCACGTCCCCCATCCGCTCCAATTCATATTTGCCAAATCGCTCCTCCACTTCTCTCATATACTCTGCCTTTTTCTCATCCTCTTGTAACTTTTCCACTCTCCTTACAAATACTCCTCCTTCCCATACCTCCCTTCTTCTATTTCTCCATCTTAATTGGACCTTGATTCTGGCCACCACCAAGTAGTGGTCAGAAAATCCACTCCCCCAACCTCTATAAGCTCTTGCATCTATTAAACATTTTCGCATCCTTTCATCCACACACACATAATCAATCATTGCCTTCGTTTCATTCAGTTCACCACCCACCCTTCTCATTACTCGCCATGAATACCTGTGGATCATCTTGTGCCTGAAGAGGGTATTGGCTATCACCAACCCCCTCCCAGCACAAATGTCCACTAACGCACTGCCATTCTCATCTATCTCAGCAGGCACACCCCACTCACCAACTATTCTATCCACCTTCACATTCCCTACTTTACCATTCATATCACCAATCAAAAACACTCTCTCATTCCTTCCAAACTTTTCCATGCACACTTCCACATTTGTCCAGAACTCTTCTCTCACTCTGCTTGCACGATCTTGCGTTGGAGCATACACACACACAACCGCCCACATTTGTATTCCAACTTTCAATCTTACCCACACAATCCTTGACCCAACTGATCCATACTCTCTTATGCTCTTCTTCCATCTTTTACTCACAACTATACATACTCCTTCTTTTGCCCTCTCATTCTCACCTACTCCTGCACATATACCCCATCCATACTCCCATTCTCTCACACTCTCACTTCTCCAGTTTGTTTCAGTTATTCCGCATACATCAACTTTCGCACCCTCAAGCACCTGGACAATCTCTATCTCTTTCACCTCATCATTCGCTCCCCTTACATTCCAAGTTCCGATAACCATGTCCTTTGTCTGGTCCTTGGTCGTCATCTTTTGGTCAGTCCTTGTCCGAGGCTTATTGTTTGTCTTTTTAGTTAGTTGTTTTCCGGTGAGGGGCGCTAACCCTCTGCCAGCAACCCAGCTAGTTGGTGAGCTATATAAAAAGTTTGGCTTCATTTTGGACAGAACACACACAGTGATCCCTTGGTTATCACACATAATTGGTACCAAGCCTAGTGTGTGATAACAAAATTGCACGATAATGAAAGCACAGAACCTATTGGATTTAGCCTAACTGGTACTGGCCACCCAACTTGTAAACCTAATTTTCCCTTTTAAAACAATTTATACCCACCAAATACATACATACTGTTATGGTAATCAGGCTATAAAAAAAACACATATGCATGGTTAGGTTAGCAGTGTGCTGAAAAGGTCACAAAAATGAAAAAAAACATATCACTGAGAGACTCAAGATGGCCTGAGGTAAGGGGTTCTGGGACTAGGGGGTGGAGATTTAGTGGTCTCCCCCACCTGCGATTAATTCCTGAAGTAGGGCCAGTTCTCTTAATCCTTCAAACCATCAGAAACCACGGATACTGCACCATCAATGTCAGCAGAAACCAGCTCTGGTGCACGATAAAGATTATTTTTTAGCTGCAAAATGTGTGATAATGGCAAGAGTGCAGTTTTCATCTAGTTGCGAAAATGAAAACTGCTATAACCAAGTGTGTGGCAACGTAACCAACTATATAGTGGGGCTGACCTGTACTAGAGTTTTCCTGACCATGACAGTTAAGTCAGGTGAGTATTGCAGCTGCATGAAAGTGGCTAAGGATGGGATGAAGAACTTAATTAACACACTGACCTGGAGCATCTCACACAGAAGCTTGGTGAGTCTGATGGAGGCAATACCGAAGGGACAGACATGGGAGTCCGTACGAAGGCTGTAGTCACGTATCAGTCTGACGTACCTGCAAATTTGTTGTTGTTATTGTTATTGCAATGTATTCATAGTGTCTGTACCATTATCATCATCATCATCATTATCTTTGTCATTATCACCATCATCATCATCCTCATCCCCATCATCATCATCCTGACCCCTTTTTCCCACTCAAGGATGGGATATGGGCCCACGAAGCAAGAAAAGAGAAAACAAGTGGTGCCATGCAAAACAAACCTCACTTGACAGAAGTTATTTAATTGCCGTTAAATATCGAATCAGTACTGCCACTTAGTGTCAGCGAACAACGAAGGTCTAAGGTAATGGTGCAAATGAAATGGAACATGTTCTCTGTCAATACTAATTTTGTAATGCTATTTATTTGTGAAATATGCCATATTGAGCTTCATTTATTAATCATCCAATCCTACGTTGCCCCATGAGGAGCGTAGAAGGCCAGGACTAGGCAAGTTGGTCCTGACATTTAAGATGAGAGTGACCAGCCTCACTCATCCCTGAATGGCATTACATGAGCAATAAACTCCAACCACCCCCTGGATATAAACTTTCACTGGCTCAATCAGACCGGAGTGCTGTAATTACTCACTAAACCACCAGGAGCCCAAATTTGGTTATACTGTATGGTTATCACCCAGTGTGGTAAATGATTTTCTGGTGTACAGGAAACCATTTGGCTTGTCACTCAGTGTAGAGTCACCCACAGGCAGAAGGAAGAGGAAAGACCGAAGGAAAGAAAGACAGAAGAGGGAGTGCAAAGTCATCCGTAGGCAGAAGGACGAGGAAAGAATGAAGGAAAGAAAGACAGAAGAGGATGAAAGGAAAGACGGATGGAAGAGAGGAAAGGGCAGACACCCAAGAGCAGCAATACATCAAGTAAGTGGATAGTGAGTACAACCACCTACCACTTCATGGTACCAATTAAACACCCATATGGGACTTCTTATATGTTGATAATAGTAATTACACTCAAACCTCGATTTAACCCCTAACAGGTGGGTGACGTTATGTAACGTCCATGCGTGAGGAGGCAGGTGATGTTACATAACGTCCAGCCATTTTTGGTCCTAATTTATTGGTGAAATTGGGTGATGAGGCATCCTTGTCACCTACTGTCCTGCCCTCTACTCTCGCAAGCCTTGAAACAAGTAAAATAGAATATATATATATATATATATATATATATATATACAGTATTTATATACAGTGCTCGTCAGAAGAATCGAGCGCCCTGCGTCCCTCCTACGAAACAACCCTTTCAACAACGAAAAAACATATAAATAATGCATTTTATTTACCTTTAATGCTTGGTAAGGTATCCTTTATGCTTCGTCACAGACCTGAGACGTCGTGGAAGTGAAAGGGCGAGGTTCCTGAGGTGCTGGAGTGGTATTTTCTCCCAGAAGTCACGAATGGCTGCTTCCAGCTTAGGCAGAGAGCTCACGTCCTTCCCTTGGAGATTCTTCTTTACGAGGTACCAGAGGTTTTCTATCGTGTTGAGGTCTGGGCTATTGCCTGACCAGTCTTTCATGAATGATACCTCGCAGTCACGAAGCCAATTGGTGACCGATTTGGCTTTATGAGCAGGTGCACTGTCCTGCTGAAACACTCGTGCACCTGTGAGCTCGAAGGACTCAGGTAAATGATCACAAAAAAACTCAAGATAATCGTCCTGATTCACTCTGCAGTTCTTGGGAAGCACAACAAGCTTCCCTAAACCTTTACCATAGAAACAAGCCCATACCATGAGTGAATCAGGGTGTTTAATTGTGCTCTCCACATAACGGGGGTCAAGCGGGTCACTACCTTTGCACCTTTACACCTGTGCTCCTCAATTACAGGTAACACTAAACGTTGCCTCATCAGACCATAATACTGACAACCATTGGTCCTCACCCCAGTTAAGGTACTTGTTAGCAAAGGCAAGCCTACGAAGTTGCTGGTAACGTGTAAGAAGAGGCTTTCTCACAGGCCTGTGAATTGTGTAACCAAGTTCATGGACTCTTCGAGACACCGTGCGCACAGAAACCTCACCAAACACTTCCAGGTTGCTCTCCTTAATTTTCCTTGCACTCACATTAGGATTAGACTCCACTGCACACTTTAAAACATTAACAGACCTCGGTGAAGTTTTTCTGGGCCTACCAGACCGCGGTTTCTTTGTGGGAACGTCACCACTATTTTCCACTCGAAAACAGGCGCACCACCTACGCACTGTTGATCGAACCACACCAACCAATTCACAAATTTCCTTCGTGGGGTGGCCTGCCTCCTTTAGAGCAATGATCTGGGATACGATTTCACTCAAAAGTTCACGGGTAGGGACCATAACAAAGTGGCGAAAGCCAAAACACTGCGGGACACTAGGTAAAAAATGGAGCAAGAAGAGAGAGAGATGTGGCGGAGTTCCTCTCTCTCACGCAGCCCGTAGGCAACTGATGCAGGAGCCAACCAGCACGCAGTAAGGCCTCAAGCTCCTGTAACGTCATGCTAGCGCCCCAAACATCCGGCTCAATTTTTAGTACCAAAAACGAGTGATTCTTTTTTTGCCAAAAGTATTGCGCGCCCTGCCATAGGCACTCGATGCTTCTGACGAGTAGTACTCCCGAGGGGAATGGGAATGCTGGTGATAGGGAGAGCTGGAGCTCCTGTTTCACTAGCTATCTAACCATCCCCCTTTGCTGACCTTTTCAGTGTGACAGTAACATGAAGAGTAGACCAGCATACTATGCACTACACCACATGCATTTTACATTTCACACAACGTATCCCACTATGTTACAGGGGTTGGCGCCAGCAAGGGCATGCGGCCAGAAAGCTCTGCCCCCGCTACCTAGTGGCGGACTTCTGGGGGGAGGCGTGGCGGTGGTTCCGCCGGCATAGATCGTGGGTCCAGGGCAAGATGGGGCTCGGGCCTGTGCTAGAGGGTACAGGGCATTGCAGTTCCCAGGCTGCCGCTTCCGCCCAATAGAAAGGGGCCCGAACCTGGGAGCAGCGCCCCAGGAGGCTGCCCTATCAGTGGGTATATAATGGCGGGATAGTTGCAGTGCCAAGACGCGCTTGGAGGGTGTCCCTGCAGCTGTCCTGTCACGGTGCCCCGAGGCCACTACCACAGCCACTGGTAAGCTGGTGGGCTAGGGGTCCCAGATCCATTGCCTGGACCTGGGACTGTGCAGTGAGTGGGACCTGAGCTGTGTCTGTCCCTCTTTATTAATACTGAAGATGACAAAACAAAATAAGTTTCAAAGCAAGCCTGAGGACAGTAAATCACCCATGGGGATGAGGGCGGGTTCATGGAATGTGGGAAGTTTGAGGGGAAGAGCGGGGGAAGTCGTTGAGGCATTCAGTAGGAGGTGGGTGGATGTGGCGTGTTTGCAGGAAGTCCGGTACAGGGGTGGATCAGCCAGAAAGATTGTTGGGAAGGACTGTTGCTATAAGTTGTTTTGGCAGGGGGGGACAAACGGATATGGAGGTGTTGGTGTGATGGTTGCGGAGAAATGGGTGGAATATGTTATGAATGTTTTGAGAGTAAGCGATAGGATATTGGTAGTGAAAATTCTGTTGGGAAGAAAGATAGCTGTGATTATATCGGCATATGCTCCACAGGCATGATTGGATGAATCAGAGAAAGATAGATTTTGGGATGATTTAATACGTGTAGTGGGTGGCATGCGGGATGATGAGATAGTGATTTTGGGAGGGGACTTAAATGGTCATGTAGGTGAAGCAGCACAAGGTTATAAAGAAGTGCATGGGGGATGTCCGTATGGTCTAAGGAATGCAGAAGGGGAAAGGATACTCGAGTTTGGGGAGGCAATGGACATGATTGTGTGCAACACATATTTTAGGAAAAGAGACAGTAGGTTAATTACATATGATTCTGGGGGAAATAGCAGTCAGATAGATTATTTTCTGGTTAGGAGGGCCGATAGGAGGTTAGTGAGGGATGTTAAAGTTATAGGAAGTGAGGAGTGTGTGCAGCAGCACAAACTATTGATTTGTGATATGGTGCTTAAAGAACAAGTGATGAAAAAGAGGACTTATGTACCTAGGAGGAAAATATGGAAGCTGAAAAACCAAGTAGTAAGGGATGCCTTCTATAGCGAGTTGAGGAGAGTGGTGGCTGAACAGGGAGCTGTAGACAGAGGCGTTAATGAACAGTACAGAGCCCTCAAGAACAATTTCTTGAGAGTTACTGATGTAACATGCGGTTGGACAAGAGGACCACCAAGACACAAAGTAACTTGGTGGTGGGATGAGGGTGTAGAAGCTGCAGTTAAGGAGAAAAGAAGGTTTTTCTGGGAATGGAAGAAGGGTGGTAGCAAAGAGGAATATTTGTCTGCCAAGTATAGGGCAAGAAGAGAGGTATACAGGGCAAAGTCTGAGTCACAGAGACAATTACTTGATAACCTAAATCATGGGGAAAGGAAAAATATATTTAGGGTGGCAGGTCAGGTGAAGAGGGATAATCGGGATATTATAGGTGAGCAGTGTGTGAAGAATGATGTAGGAAGGGTAGTGGTGAACAGTGAGGATATTAAAGATGCATGGAGAGAGCATTATAACCGGTTGTTGAATGAGGAGTTTGACTGGGACAGGGAAGGTTTGGAGCCAGCATATCCAGTGTCTGGCCCTTGGCCTTTGATTGATACTGCTACTGTGAGTGAGGCAATAGGCAGGATGAGGGTGGGGAAGGCAGCAGGTGTGTCTGGGTTGACTGCCGAAATGTTGAAGGCCTCAGGAGATATAGGGGTGAGGTTAATCACTGACCTGATAAATAGGATTATTTATGAGGGTGTTGTCCCAGATGATTGGCTGAAGAGTGTAATTGTAAAAGTGTATAAAGGGAAGGGTGATGCCCTGGAAAGAGGAAATTATAGAGGTATAAAGCTTTTAGATCAGATAATGAAGGTAATGGAGAGAGTTTTAGAAGGTATGATTAGAGAAAGAGTGAATATTGATGAGATGAGGTTTGGGTTTATGCCAGGTAGGGGGAACACTGATGCCATATTCATTGTTCGACAGCTTCAGGAAAAATATATTGGTAGGAGAAGGGATCTTTATTTTCTTTTTGTTGATTTGGAAAAGGCCTTTGACAGAGTCCCTAGAGAGGTGGTGAAGTGGGCAATGAGAAAGCTTGGCTTGGAGGAGTGGCTGGTTAGGGTGGTTATGGCCATGTATGTCGGTGCTCACACCCAGGTGAGAGTGAATGGAGATTTGAGTGATGAGTTTTCCGTGAATGTTGGTGTGCATCAAGGGTCAGTCTTGAGTTCCATGTTGTTTATCATGGTCCTTGAAGCCCTTTCACGTGACTTTAGAAACGGACTCCCATGGGAGTTGTTGTATGCTGATGATTTGGTGTTGATTGCAGAGAACGAAAGGGAGGCGGAGGAAAGGTTTAGGAAGTGGAGAGATGGTATGGGGCAAAAGGGTTTAAGGGTAAATGCAGATAAAACAAAAGTGATGATATCTAGGGTTGGTGGCGGTACTGTCAAAGACGAGGGAGAGTGGCCATGTGCAGTTTGCCACAAGGGCGTGGGAAGTAATTCCATCTTGTGCGGTGTGTGTGATAAATGGGTGCATAAGAGATGTAGTGGTATCAGAGGTAGACTGCGAGATAATGCTGATTTTATGTGTACGGCGTGCCGGGGTGAGCAGGTGGAGATTGTCAGACATGAAAGGATTGAACTTGCTGGTGAATCTCTTGAGTGTGTGGAAGAGTTTTGTTATTTGGAAGACATGTTGTGTGCTGGAGGTGGGGCTGGAGCTAGCTCTGTGGCTAGTGTGAGAAGTGGTTGGAAGAAGTTCAGGGAGCTCTTGCTTCTCCTGACATTGAGAGGGCTCTCCCTACATCCTGAGGGGTCTTTGTATGCAGCACGTGTTAGGGGTGTAATGCTGTATGGTAGTGAGACCTGGGCAGTGAAGGAGGAAGATATTCGCCGGCTCAGACGTACAGAAATGACAATGATTAGGTGGATGTGCAGTGCGTCCTTGCGTCCAAGGCCTGGAGGGGCTGGGTTTACGATGGAAGAGTTGAGAGGTAGGATGGGACTGGAGTGTATTGGTGTTGTGATGAGGAGAGGTAGATTGAGGTGGTTTGGACATGTGGAGAGGATGGGGGATGATAATTGGGTGAGGAAGGTGAGAAGCGTTAATATTGGGGGTAGGGTTATGAGGGGTAGACCGAGAAAGACATGGGACGAGGTCATTAAGTGTGACCTTAGGGTTAAGGGACTGAACAGGGAGGCTGCAATGGATCGTGCGGCATGGAGAGCTGCCTTTAGGTGACCAAGGCCGACACATGCAAGCATGTTGGAGCCTTTAAAAACGAAACGAAAACGAAAACGATATATATATTTATATATATATATATATATATATATATATATATACACTCAATCCTCATAAATCGCGTGTTCATAAATCACGGATTTGTAAATCACAGCTAAGTGGCCATCAGACTGCCGCCAACCTTTAATCACTGTTAAGTCACGAAAATCGCGGACCTAGGCACCCAAGTGGGCCTTTCCCGAGAAGAACCGTAAACCACGGCATTCAAACTGAAAATCGCGACCCAACAACCAATCACTGAACGTCCCTGGTGGCAAGCATGCATACTAATGCCGCCATGTAGTTGTTGTTCTTGTCCCGCCAGTCCACACACTACCGACCGTCGCCGTGGAGTACGAGAGCTACCTGCCTTTTTTGGGGGAGGCGGTGGCTCAATCGGTAGAGAGGTGGCCTGCAGTCCTAACGGACCCAGGTTCGAATCCCGGCTGGGGCAGGGAACAGTTTAAGGATTTGAATTTCATTAAATCAGGCTTTACTGATCTACCAGAAGACCCGCCAACATGTCGTAAAAATACCCCCGCTAATACCAATACACCAGTCCTGTATGAGACAGCCCTAGCATGTATTCAATATGGAAGGTGGGTGTTAGCGCCGAAGTGGTGACATGTAGAGGTGTATGGTATGTAGGAGGACTGCTGGGCCTTGATAGCAGGCTGTGAAGCCTATGCCCAGAGTCGGACAAAAAAAAAAATAAATAAATAAAAAAAATAAAAAAATAAAAAAACCTTCCCCCCACCTCCTACCTGCCATGGCCCCTCCCGACCCCCTGATGAACTGCTCTAAGCAGTATGGCGTCAAGAAGCTGCTGCTGTTGTCGTACAGTCAACGTTTGGAGCTCATTCGACGTATTGAGTAGGGGAGAGAAGTTTTCAAAGCTGGTGAAAGAGTTTTGAAAGAACGAGTGCTGAGAGATTCTAAGTTCTTCCCAACATCACCCCACTCCATTCACTTAAGCAATTTCATCATAGGATTAAGGTGAGATCCCTTAACATTGCTTATTTCTACTTAATACATGCACTGAATATTCCTAACTTTGTATGTTTGTGTTTGATGGTGCCTAGATAGGTGTAGGTAGGGTGCTGTGGGGGGTGGTTGGCCAAAGTCCAGACCCAAATTAATTTTTCACATATGAGTTATTATTCATAAATCATGGATTTCGTAAATCACGGCAGTGGTCCAGACCCAAATTGCCATGATTTATGAGGATTGAGTGTATATATATATATATAAATATATATGAATATATAAATTACATAGGTAAATATATATATATATATATATATATATATATATATATATATATATATATATATATATGCAGCAGCCGTGGCTCAGTGGGTTAGAGCGCTGTGCTCTGACCAAAGGGTCGGAGGATCAATTCCACCCCAAGGGTCATTGGTAGGCATCAGGAAGGGCATCCGGCCATAAAATGCTACACGTTCCAATCCAGAAGTCCTACCCAGGTGCAACGCCTTAGCCCTTGGGGGATACCAGGCGTAAAACCAAATTATTTTATTATTACTATTTTATATATACTGTACTGTATATATTATTTTATATATATTGTTATAAGTGTTCAGGTAAAATATAAAACACATACATAAGATTTTGAAGACAATTAATAGTGTAAAGAAAGCATAAATGATAAAAATAGTGTTCAGTGGTGAAGAAAAATCAAATGAGTACAGTAAATAATTTGCTAGACTTGCCCCAGGCGCGCCTGGCGATAAGCTGCTTGCCCACTCTCCTCCTCCACTCCTCTCCTTTCCTCCCACAGCCAGCAAAGATGTATTACCACGCATGTAACATCTCTTGCCTTCGTTTTTCATCCATTTTCATCGATTTATGCATGTTTAGGCTTATTCCTTGATACTTTATTTTTCCGAAAATATGCCACCCCACACGGTGGTATAAATGATAAGTTGCCCGCCCATAAGGGGTTAAAGGACCTCCATATAAGGGATTTTGGATTTAAGGGACTCCATAATCTATCTGAGAAACGGACAAGACCATTAAAAAATGATATGTAATGTCTAGGTTTTACACACTAATATGTTTCTTTATACAGTACCCGTAAAATAATATTCATTATCATATAAATAAGTAAGATAAGTGAAATAATCATTGCATTTCATATGTGGTAAAACAATGGGCATTTTCATGTAAGGGACACTTTCAAGTAAGGGACAAGTTGATTCCCCATTTAGTCCCTTAAATCAAGGTTTCAGGGTACAGGTATTTCTCTATTTTCAACCGGTTTCGAGTTATAGCCCCCTGAATATCTGTGACCCTGAGTTTAACCTTAAAGGTCACTTAAGGTCAAAGGTTATGATACCAATTAAAAGCCTATGTGGGACTTCCTATATGTTCGAAATAGTAAATATCTATCCACAACCAGTTTCGAGTTATAACCCCCAGAATATCCATGACCTTGATTTTGACCTTTCAAGGTTACTCATGGTCAAAGGTCTTGGAGCCAAATGAAAGCCCATATGGGAGTTCCCATATATTTACACAGTAAATATCTCTATCTTCAACCAGTTTCAAGTTATAGCCTGATGAAAATCCATGACCCTGAATTCGACCTTTCAAGGTCACTCGCTTACCTCCAAAATTTAATTACTGTACTTCCTTTTGGGACCAGTGTCCACGTATCCTGGGAAAGTTTCATGTAATTTCTTTCAGCCGTTTTTCTGTAATGTTGCTGACAAACAAAGAAACAAACAAACAAACACTACCAAAAACAATATCTCGCCGGACTCCATCCCAGGTGAGGTAAATGTGATAGAGGAAAAACAAAACATCAGCGTGTCCAGTGAAATGCACCACACACTCAATCCCTCACTGTTCATGCCCCTGGACTCCTGACTCCACCTCACAAGCATAACCATCCCACTTTTTTATTGAGTAAATCCTTTTTATACTACGACATCACTACCGAAAAGTTTAACAACTATCATCATCATCAGCAGCATGGGACAAGACAGGACCCTGCAAGAAAAAAAGAGTAGGTGAAAATGTGGTAGAACTAGTAAACTCATGCCCAGAGGGAGGGTAAGCAATCAACCAAGGCTCATGTACTGGTTTTGGTGGTTCTCACTTGGCTAATAAAATCATCTGGCTAGCCAGAAACAAAAGCAATGATTGTTCTTTATCTGCCTCCTACTACCCAGTGCTATAATATAATTGTAAAATATTTCTTGGCCATATATGCAATATCTTAACATATTCTCCCACCATAATCCCCAAGTGGAAGGAGGCTGGGGTAACCAGGATTAGTTCTAGAGTTCTAGACTGGATGTGTGGGACAAAGAATGAGCTGCTTTTGCCCATACACAAGCTTGGTGATGTACAATGGTATAGCACTAATGAAAGACTCCATGTGGGAGCTCACGCACCATACGTAAACATGTCCAGAAACCGCTAGACACATATGCAGTCACTACTCATTATACGATGGGGTTACACCAGGTCATACCTTAACGTACAACGAGTTTATCGTAAATCGGAAGTTTGAAATACATTATAAAAGGGGGGTTACGTCAACTCAACTTCCCAATGTCACCTACCCAAGACTGAAACAAAAATGAAAATCCACCTTAATCACTTCCTGTGTTGATCCAAGTCGTCTCCAAGACCAAAATAAACACTATCACACCAATACAAGGAGCGTTTTGATCCAAGTTGTCTCCAAGACCAAAATAAACACTATCACACCAATACAAGGAGCGTTACTCATGTACAGTAAATTGTTGCAACAACACAACAATTACACTTGCGTAATATTGGCCTGGTACAACATGATGTATACTGTAGTACGATGCTTGGCTGAGAGGTGACGATAGCAGGGGGGCACACTTGAATGAGTGGAAAAGACAGGGTTTTGAAGGGGTGGCGAGACAGCGCAACTGAACCAAAACAATGCCCTGCATGCTGGGGCCGCCATCTTGCCTGAGACAAGCAATGGTAGCCTTGCCTGCGCCTGGCGCTTCGTACAAAATTTTCCGATGGCAATATTGTTATAGCGGGAATTTGGTCATAAATTGGATTTTGGGGTGTAACTTTTTTGTTATCGTTGTAGTGAATTATCGTATACCAGTTCAATGTATAACAAGAAGTGACTGTAATGTAACGTTACACAACACTGTGATTTGGAGTAAAAATTCTGTTCAGTGTGGCTAGATGTACTGCAGTATACACTGTTTGAAACTATGCTAGTTCCTACAATGAAGAGCATTATGTAGAAGAAAGAATAAACAGTCTGTGTCCCCCTATACTGTAAAGCGGTGTATACCCTGATATTACTTCTTGGTCCCACTGCATGCCTGAAAAAGAAAAGTGAGCATGCACTGTGTGTCTACATATACTCCCCATTACGGCACTGCTAGTAGCTGATGTTTTAATTCTATTTGGTATCAACGTGAAGGGGTCAGTGAAGGCTGTATCTATCCCCTGATATTCAGAAAGTCTCTCCTAAGCTGAATAAAACTTTCTCAAGATAGAAAAAGTCAATCTGAGAAGTTGTCATCATGGTGAAACATAATCATCATAGTCATCATCATCATCACACTGAGACATGAAGAAGTATGAAAATGAGAGAACAAGTATGATAAACTACAATGCAGAGGTGGAAGAGCAAGGAAATAGAAAACATGAAAGTGGGAGAGCTATCAACTACACACCTGTGGTTCATTCACATTAACTTGGCCTATTTTTTCATCCTTTTCTATCTATCTATCTATTCCCAGACGCCTCAATCCCGTTTGGGGTGGCCACAAACAAATCGCCTCCACGTCGCCCTGTCCCCCGCCATTTCACTGCCCTGCTCCCAACTCACACCCCCCTCTCTCATATATCTCTCCACCCCATCCTTCCATCTCATCCTCAGCCTCCCCCTCCCTCTTCCCCCCTCCACCTCACTCACATACACTCTCTTCGTCAGTCTTTCACCCTCCATCCTCTCCTTTTATGGATAGTATTTATGAAGAGTGGCAGTAGTAGTAGTAACCCTGGTCTGTCTGGCTGAGCAGGCCCTCCAACTGCAGGTGGTCAACTGCCCCTGCAGGGCCATCCCATGCAATGAACCAATGTTCCTTTGCAGTGGACAGCACCTCAGCACTGCAAGATGCAGGGAACAATGTGGAGGTTTAGTTACTGGATGGATGCTGCATTTGTGTTTCTCCACACAGTTTACAAGAGCACCATAGTAGGCTCCACATCAGCCTATTATTTGCCTCAGTGGTTACCACCGAATGTTATAAATGGTTTTCTTGGTTACAGGAAACCATAAGGCTTGTCATTCAGTATACTGTCACCTAAGGAAGAAGTAGCCAGGACAAGATAAGTTGATGCCACCATCTACGACTAATACAGTGTAATGAAATGAAAATAAGTCTCACGTGTGTGTTTTATGGTTGGCAAAATGAACCATGTTATCAAGTGGCAGCATCCCTGGAGGTGTCTCTGTCAGGTCATTGACAGGGTTATCTTCATCTTGGAACCCCAGCTTAAGCATCTCCGGGCTGATGTTCTGATGTCGGGGGGTAACGCTGGAAGCCTGTTGGAAGAGGCCAGTGAGAGAATATCAACTCCAATGGTTTGATAGATTTCATTATCATCATCAATTTATAATTTAAATTCTGATTCTGGGAAGTCAGGCCGGAGGTCTGCTGGAAGAAGCAAATGAGCAGATATTACTTCCCTGTCTGAAAGACATTCTACACAGCAAAGGAGGCTTTGTAGCATGTTTTCCTAGTGATAGTTTTTTTTTTTTTTTTTTTTCAACAAAACAGAATTGGGGAGGGAAAAACAAATGAATAAAAAAATAATCCATACACCAGATTACAGCTCTTCCATTCATAAAAAATCTGTAACAGTTGGACTTGTACAGCCGCAGGTTGAAATTTGGGGGGAATAATGTAACAGCCACTGCTAAGGGAGGATGGAAATAGGTGGTGTTACATCTAAAGTGTATGTAGTGTGATGTAGACAGTTGGAGGTAAATGTATTATAGGAGTATGCTGGCCTACTCTCTAAGCTAATGAAAACAATGAAAATGTTCAGTAAAGGGAGATGGTCAGGAACAGATACTGAGGGCTGGTGAAACGGAAGCTCCAGCTCTCCCTGTCGCCAGCTTGCCATCCACCTCAAGAGGTAGCACTGTTCGACTGGTGCTACAGTCTCTTGTATGTTATTTATACAGCTTTACTATTGACATGGTTTTATCACAAACATATGAGGGGATACTGAGGTGTGCTGTGCAAAACAAACCACAAAGGAATAGGTGTTAGGAAGTTTCCTAAAACCAATGTAAAAATTATCATAGAAGGGTACACTGTTGTCATTATCATCACTATTCTCATTTTATTCTAACCCAATTTCCTCTCTAAAAGATGAGTGTGTGTGTGTGTGTGTGTGTGTGTGTGTGTGTGTGTGTATTTACCTATTTGTAGTATACAGGACTTGAGCAATGCTCGTGTTGTCCTGTCTCCATATCCACATTTATCTAGTCTACTTTTACACACATGAATGTTTTTCTCCTGCACCACCTTTTCGTCTAAGTCGTTCCAAATATTTATGTATTTACCTAATATGCCTAATTGTGACATACACGAAATGTGCTATGCTCGTGGGTTCCCGTTGCCGTTTCTCAGTGAGTCAAATTTAGCTTTAAACTCGTTTAAGTTTTTAGACTGAACGATCTCTTTGTCTAGGCTATTCCATAAGTCTACACTTCTGTAAGGAAAGCTATATTTCTTGATATCCTTCAAGCAGCTTGACTTTGTCAACTTCATTCCGTGTTCTCTTGTTGCTCTCTTATCCAATAAAAACAGATTTTCTTTGTCAATTTTATCTACTCCCACAACATTCTGAACACTGCAATCATGTCTCCTCTCTTTCTCCTTTCCTCTAAGGAAGGCAAATCTAGCTTTTCCAGCCTCTCTCTGTATGAAAGATCTGCCAGACTGGGGACCATCTTGGTTGCTGTTCTGTGTATTCTCTCAATGGGGACTACACTACCGCTGCATGTGTGTGTGTGTTCTTACCTAATTGTTCTTACCTAATTGTATCTTTACAGGAATGAGTCAAGCTCGTACTGTCCCGTGTCTTAAACCATATTTATCGTACGTATCCTTAAATTTGTGAATTGTTTTGGCACACACTATTTCATTTGGTAGTGCATTCCATTGATCACTTGCTCTGTCTGGGAAACTGAATTTCCTTACGTCTTTATCACCTCTCTTCTTATGCAGTTTTTTGCAGTGTCCTCTTGCTGATGCTTCTCCATATGTTAAGTAATCATTTATGTCTATTTTCTCCTTTCCTGATATGCACTTATATAGCATTATTATGTCACCTCTTTTCCTTCTCTCCTGTAGTGTTGGTAGATTCAGTTTATTTAGTCTTTCTTCGTAGCTTAGGTCCCTTAAGCTTGGTATCCATCTTGTAGCGGCCCTTTGAACTTTTTCAATCTTGTCTATATGCTTTTTGAGATGAGGACTCCAGACTACTGATGCATATTCCAGGGTTGGTCTAATGAATGAATGATGTTATTATCCTTCTTAGCATGTCTTCATTTATGTATGTGAATGCTATTCTCATATTTGCAAGCAGTGTATACATATTCCTTACCTTCTCGCTGATGTGGTCAGCCGGAGATAGTCTGTTATTGATAATCACACCTAGGTCTTTCTCTCTTTCTGATGTGTAAAGGGTTTTATTTCCTAACTTATAATCCCAATCAGGTCTTTTTCCACTTTTACCAAACTTGATTACATGACACTTGTCCGCATTGAATTCCATTTGCCATGTACTACTTCATTCATGAAGTTTATTTAATTTTTCTTGTAGCTCCCTACAAAAGTCTGTGCTAGTAATTCTCCTTTGTATTTTTGCATCATCTGCAAACATATTCAGATAGCTCTCATTTCCAGTGTTACTGTTAATATCATTTATATACACTAAAAACATGATTGGTGCCAGCACTGAACCCTGTGGTACTCCACTAGTCACTTCTTTCCATGATGAGTAGTTTCCTCTTAGTACTGTCCTCATTTCTCTTTTTATGACAAAGTCTTGCATCCAAAAAAACAGTATGCCTCGAATTCCTCCTTGATGGTACAGTTTCCATAAAAGTCTTTGGTGTGGTACTGTGTCAAAAGCTTTCTTGAAATCTAAATGGATACTGTCCACCCATCCTTCCCTTTCCTGTATTGTGTTTGTTACTGTGTCATAGTAGCTCAACAGATTAGTAACACATGATTTTCCTTTTCTGAAACCAAACTGTCTTTCTGTTATCATACTGTGTTCTAGATGATTTACCCAAGCTTTTCTTATAAGTTTTTCTAATACCTTGCTTACAACACTGGTCAGTGATACTGGTCGGTAGTTGAGAGGATTTTGTCTATTTCCTTTCTTGAATAAGGGGACAATATTTGCTTTTTTCCAAATATCAGGTAGTTTTCCTTGACTCAAGGATTTCTTGAAAATTAAAAACTTAACTCCTTTGCACATTCTCGTAATACCCTACATGAAATTTCATCAGGACCACTTGCTTTTCCTCTGTCTAATCTACTTAACTCCCCCTGTATCACTCTTTCTGCTATTTGTATATCTGGTAGTATGTGTGGACATGCGTGTTCCACATAGTCCCTCTCAAAATTTTTTTTTTCTGTAAAAACTAATTGGAAATTCTTATTTAGTGCTTCACAAATATCTTTCTCTTGTGTATAAGTGATTCCCTCGTCCGTAATGGATTGTATTATATCTTTTACTTTGGTTTTGCTTCTGATATAGCTGTAAAACAACTTTGGTTGATCACTACTTTTATTTATTATATCCTCCTCAAACTGTTTTTGGGCTTCCCTCCTTATTCTTGTATAGTCGTTTCTTGCCTGTTTGTAATTATTATACGCCCTTTCACTATTGTGTCTTCTGTATCTATTCCACAACAAATCTCTTCTTTCTTTTGATTTTTTACATTCTGTATTGAACCATTTCTGTATTTTCTTATCTGCTTCTTTGTGCTGTAGGATGTACTTCTGGACTCCTATTTCATAAAATTCACAAAATTTTTTATATACAGCATTTAAATCTTGTCCTCTAAGCTCATTTTCCCAATCAACTTCTAAGAAATACTTCTTTAGGTTTTCCCTTTTTAAAGTTTAGGCTCTTTTTGTAACTGTCATTGCTGTTTACTATGTCATATGCTATCCTGAAGTTATAATTTAGCACTGCATGATCGCTTTTGCCGAGTGGAGGGTGATATATTAAACTGTCAATATCATTTTCTTGCCCAGTAAATATTAGATCTAGCACTGAAGGTACATCACGTCCTCTTTTTCTGGTGGTTTCCCTCACATGTTGCGTTAAGAAAAACTCTTGTACGAGATCCAGGAGCTTTTGGTCCCAACAGCTTTCTTGGCTATTTATATCTAGGGTATTCCAATTTATATTTGTATTGAAGTCCCCAGTTAGTATAATTCTTTCCGATTTCTCTTCCATTTTATGTAGCAATGATCTTATACTCTGAATTGTACTCTCTGCCAGGTCCTCATATTCGTCTCTTTCCCATGTGTTTGATCTCGGTGGCATGTACAAATTGGCTACAATTACTTTACCTTCAGATGTGCCGATCTCTACTGCAATCAGTTCTACTTGTGATGGAATATCTAGTTTTATTTCTTTGACTTTTAGATTTTTCTTAGTTAATATTATAATTCCTCCTCCTTTTTTTAAATTTCTGTCTCTTCTCCATATATTGAATTCCTCTAAGTTTAGTATGTCATTGGATATCCTTGGTGTTAATTTTGTCTCAGTTAGGCATATTATTTGTGGTTCATTTTCTCTGACATAATCATTCATCTCTAGTAATTTAGATACCATTCCATCCACATTTGAGTACATCAACTTTATCATCTTGTTTATATACTTGTCATGACATGGTTCTACTACCTTCCTCCTTTTTCTTCCATCCTGTTTGTGTACCACTTTCGTACCTGCAATCCTATTACTTTGTAAAAAAATTTCTTCTTCTCCTCTTCTGATCTTCCCTCATTTTTTGTTTTTGCTTCCTCCCTTTTCTCTTGCAGTAATTCCAGTTCCTCTTGTGTTAGGCATCTTTTTATCCATACATTTTTGAACTCCTCTTTTTCCATAAGATTCTTTGCATTTTTTAGTATCTCTTCCACAGTGTTTACACTCTGGAAAGTCACCTTTAGAGGTCTTGTCTTGCTTTTCTAGTATTTCCCTAACCTTTTGTGTTCCTCTATGTCTTTACTACAGATTTCCTCTGATACTTCTTTCAGTAAGCTCATTACATTTGCCATCTCCTTTTTGTCTCTAGTGATCTTGTTTTTAACTTCTTCCTTTTCTATACCAGTGATTACTATTGATTTGTTTATCTCTATTGAATCTCTGACTAACTTTGGATTGTTATGGATTATTCTTTTCACTTCCTTTTTAATGCTTTTTTCCTCCACCCTTGTTTCTAAGTCTTTCTTTACTTTCACCATTTCAGCATATGTGGCTTCTCCATCATTTTTGTAGCTTTGCACAGCTTCATTCACCTGTGTTATCTTCTCCTCAATATCACTGCTCTGGTCCATAAGACTGCTTGCTTGTCTAATTGTCTCTGTGTTATTTTTGAACTCTTCCATAACACTCTCGTGACTGACTACTGTACTTGCCATTTCACTCACTTTCTTCCTAAGCGTACTTAATTCCACTGTTAGTTCACTGATGGTTGTGTCATTCTTATTGGCCTCCCTTCCTAGTTTTTCTATCTCTTCCTTTTGCAAGTGCATTTGCTTCTTTATTTCATCAGTTTCATTTTTGAAAGCCATTTCTAGTTTGTGTACACGCTCAACCAGTCTATTGTGAGTCTCCACTTCAACCAGTTCTTGGTAGAAATCATCATTTTGCTTTTTACTTTTATCCCTTTTCTTTTCCAAATTTGTTTTACTGAAGTATGTATCCATTTTGTAATACTAAATGAACAGAGTATGTACTTACAGAGTATGTACACTTTCCCTGTGTTGCTGTAGTCTAAACAAACCCAGCTGACTCAGCGCATTTTTTTTTTTTTTCTCGTGGTTCTATGTTCTGTTTGAACCAGTCTTGTTTAAACTTATTATTTCTTTTCCTTTTAATAATGAAAAATCATTTAGTCTAACCTGGTACAGAGCTTGACTCATTCAAAGATACTAATTTAGGTAATGCCACTGGCCGTGTTGGTTGGCTACGGAGCGCTGACGACGGACGT
The DNA here is from genome assembly GCF_032717465.1 of Coenobita brevimanus. NCBI lineage: Eukaryota > Metazoa > Arthropoda > Malacostraca > Decapoda > Coenobitidae > Coenobita > Coenobita brevimanus. The sequence continues at coordinate 59,043,758 of NC_137010.1, read as the reverse complement.
CTACCTCCGATGACTCCTTCTGTGTGTGTGTGTGTGTGTGTGTGTGTGTGTGTGTGTGTGTGTGTGTGTGTGTGTGTGCGTGCGTGCGTGCGTTTGTAAATAAGCTGAAACATTATCAAACACGGAAGTGAAAGAGTTACTACATGATAGTATTGTGATACCAACTCTAATGTATGGAAGTGAAGCTTGGACGTTGTTGGAAGGACACAAGTCAAGAGTGAGAGCAGTGGAAATGAGTTATTTAAGAGGAGCCTGTGGAGTCACATGGAGAGACAGGCTGACGAATGAGGATATAAAGGAGTGTTGTGGTGTGGATGTGGATGTGATAGGAAGCGTTATGAGGAACACACTGAGGTGGTTTGGCTATGTGGAGAGGATGGAGGGTGAAAGACTGACGAAGAAAGTGTACGTGAGTGAGGTGGAGGGGGGAAGAGGGAGAGGGAGGCCGAGGATGAGATGGAGAGATGGGGTGGATAGGCATATGAGAGAGGGGGGTGTGAGTTGGGAGCAGGGCAGTGAAATGGCGGGGGACAGGGAGACTTGGAGGCGATTTGTTTGTGGCCACCCCAAACGGGATTGAGGCGTCTGTCAATAGATAGATAGATAGATTATCAAACATGCCCTATGAAATGAATCACAGAATCATTCATATGTCATTCATCAGAATTCTCGCTCCATCTCATATATAAAACCATCAGAATAGATATTATATTTTTTGCTTTACTTTATATACAAGTACCATTTACTGAATGACCCATCTAACTACCTATCCATCCATTCTCTCACATATCCATCAATGTATCCATTCACTTAACAGTTCATCCATTCATTCCTCTGTCCAACAATTACTTAGTAATTAATGACACAGGAAATACTGTTGCTGGAATACTCAGGGACATGGTACACTGGGCAATAAGAAAGAAAGATTGTATAAGCAAATTATCAATATAAATATGACAATGTATGAGGGGATAGATGCACTAGTGAGAGCGAATGTTGGTCTGTGTAATGAATTCTCAATTAACGTTAGTATGCATCAGGAATATGTTTGAATTCCATGAGTGAAACTTGTCAGAAAAGGAGGATGGTGTCCATAGGTATGAGCAAATAGAGACAAGGTGGGCGAGATTGATGTGGAGTCCTTCCCTGAACCACAGATCTCCAACTACTAGAAATGTGAATGAACAGCTGAAAGGCCAGATGGAAATTGAAGGCACTGGTCACATGATGTGTTGAGGGACACGATGATGGTTTGGCCAGGTGGAGAGAATGGAAAGTAAAATTTGTATGAAAATATTTATGATTATGAATGTGGCAGGCAGAGCATCAATGGGATGACATAAGAAGAACTGAAATGAGGTTTTGCAAAATTAAGTCAGGGTTAAAGGACTAAAGAGAGATGCTGCCAAGGATCAAGCAGTATGGAGAGCCACTATCAGATGAACAGGGTTGACAAATGCAAGAATGTACAAACCCATTCAAATAAAGGGGGAAACAATCCTCACATCCAACTCTATCTCTCTAACTACCCATTCATCATCATGTTTCCATTCACTCATCAATCCATTTTCAGTCAGTTTTCCACTAAAGTGAATGATGTGTGGAGGCAAAATGCTACAGTAATTTAAGGAAAACAGCTATGAATTAGAGAAATTTCTGGTTCATCATTGTGAGTTGAATGTACAAACACACACACACACCCTCCATTCGGCAAAAGTGACCATGCAGTATTAAATTGGAATTTCAGGATTGCATATGACATAGATAACAGCAATGAAAGTTACAAAAAGAGCCTAAACTATAAAAAGGGAAAGTATCATGACCTAAAGAAGTACTTCTTAGAAACTGCTTGGGAAAAGGAGCATAGAGGACAAGATTTAAATGCTATATATTGGGAGGCCCTCAGGCAGTACTTCTTTGATTTTCCCTGGAATGATTATTGCTTCCATGGCCAGAAGCCATCTGGGTGTGCCTTGCGCATTACGGAGGTTATTCTCTCGGGCATGGAAGCATACATTCCTTTATCATATCCTTTGACTAAGGCAAGAAAGCCTTGGTTTAATCACGCTTGTTTTAATGCTGATCGCAACAAGGAGAGGGCCTATAAAAGGTACCAGAGCCAACCCACCCCTGAATCACATCTTTTATACATTTCTGCCCGGAATCGTATTAAGTCTGTTCTTCGCTCTGCTAAAAATAATTTCATCCACACAAAATGCTCTCAACTCTCTAACTTGAACGTTTCCCGCTTCTTCTGGCACCTTGCCAAAAACCTTTCTAACAACTTTACCTCATCATCCTTCCCTCCTCTTTTCTACTCTGATGGCTCTGTAGCTATTTCTTCTACTGATAAAGCAGATCTCTTCGCTCCGACTTTCTCCTCCAATTCCACCTCAGACGATTCCATCACTTCCCCCCTCTGACTTCCTCATGGCTAACAGTAAAATTTCTTCAGCTGATGTATTTCCTGCCATCACTGGCCTCAGTACTAATCAGGCATATGTGCCTGATGGAGTCCCTCCTGTTGTTCTCAAGAACTGTGCTTCTGTGCTTACACCCTGCCTGGGCAAACTCTTTCGACTTTGTCTGTCAACTTGTACCTTTCCTTCTTGCTGGAAGTTTGCTCTCATTCAGCTGATCCCAAAGAAGGGTGACCATTCCCAACCCTCTAACTATCGTCCAATTGCTTTAACATCCAGTATCTCAAAGGTTTTTGAGTCTATTCTTAATAGAAAAATTTTAAAGCATCTTTCCTATCACAACCTTCTTTCTGATCGTCAGTATGGGTTCCATCAGGGACGCTCCACAGGCGATCTTCTCACCTACCTTTCAGACTCCTGGTCATCCTCCTTTCGGGACTTTGGCGAAAGCTTTGCCATTGCACTTGACATCTCAAAGGCTTTCGATCAAGTCTGGCATAAATCTTTAATTTCCAAACTGCCCTCTTACGGTTTCTATCCTTCTATCTGTGCCTTCATCTCTAGCTTCCTTTCTGGTCGTTCTATAGCCGCTGTTGTAGACGGCCATCGTTCTTCTCCTAGATCTATTAACAGTGATGTTCCTCAGGGCTCTGTCCTATCACCAACTCTCTTTTTTTTAATCATCAATGACCTTCTAAGTTGTACATCTAACCCTATCCACTCATACGCTGATGACTTCACCCTTCACCTTTCCATTCGATTCCCACAACGTCCATCTCAGCAGTTACTTCAACAGGCAAGGGATGAGGCTATGGCACACCTAATGTCTGACTTGGCTCGTATCTCTGACTGGGGTAAAAATAATCTGGTTGTTTTTAATGCATCAAAGACTCAGTTTTTGAACCTATCAACCCGACAAAATCTTCCGCAGGTATACCCACTTACGTTTAATAATACTCAACTTAATCCTGCATCATCGTTGAACATGCTTGGGGTTTCATTTGCTCGGGACTTGTCTTGGAAAGATCATATTACATCTCTTGTAAAATCTGCTTCCAAGAGACTGGGTGTGCTAAGCCGGCTCCATTCCTTGTTTACCCCTGCACAATTGTTGACTCTACACAGGGGTTTTATCCGCCCCTGTATGGAGTACAACTCTCATGTGTGGGGAGGCTCCCCACATACAGCTCTTCTCAATAGGGTGGAGTCAAAGGCTTTTCGTCTCATTAACTCTCCCCCTCTTACTGACTCCCTTCAACCTCTGTCTCTTCGCCGCAATGTTGCATCTTTATCGCTTTTCTATTGCTACTTCAATGGTCACTGTTCCTCTGAACTGTCTGCATGCATTCCTCCACTTCTATGATGGGCGAGTAGCATCCATCTAGCAGCAAACTCTCACCCCTTTTCTGTCCAACTCTCTAATGCAAGAGTTAACCGTTACTCCCAGTCCTTCATTTATGCAACAGGTCAACTCTGGAACTGTCTCCCTCTGTCTGTATTTCCTGCTTCCTATGATCTCCAGTCTTTCAAACGCAGTGTGTCAAGACATCTCGAAATGAATGGATCTTGAATTTGGCTCTCTCTTGTATTTTGTTTTTCTCTTGGAAGGAACAGTTTTGCAGGCTCATTGCCTTTGGTTCCTTCTTCCCCACATAAAAAAATATATATATATATATATATATCTATATCTATCTATCTATATATATATATATATATATATATATATATATATATATATGAAAAATTCTGTGAACTTTATGAAACAGGAGTCCAGAAGTACATCCCACAGCACAAAGAAGCAGAAAAGAAAATAAAGAAATGGTTCAATACAGAATGTAAAAAATCAAAAGAAAAATGAGATTTGTTGTGGAATAGATACAGAAGACACAATAGTGAAAGGGCATATAATAATTACAAACAGGCAAGAAACGATTATACAAGAATAAGGAGGGAAGTCCAAAAACAGTTTGAGGAGGATATCATAAATAAAAGAAGTGATCAACCAAAGCTATTTTACAGCTACATCAGAAGCAAAACCAAAGTAAAAGATAAAATACAATCCATTACGGACGATGGAATCAGCTATACACAAGAGAAGGATATTTGTGAAGCACTAAACAAGAATTTTCAATCAGTTTCTAACAAAGGAAAAAAATTTTTGAGAGGGATTATGTGGAACATGCATGCCCACACATACTATCAGATATACAAACATCAGAAAAAGAAATACATGAGGAGCTAAGTAAATCAGACAAAGGAAAAGCAAATGGTCCTGATGAAATTTCATATTGGGTGCTACGTGAATGTGCAAAGGAGTTAAGTAAACCATTATTTTTAAATTTCAAGAAATCCTTGAGTCAAGGTGAACTACTTGATATTTGGAAGAAAGCAAACATTGTTCCCTTATTCAAGAAAGGGAATAGACAAAATCCACTTAACTACTGACCAGTATCACTAACCAGTGTTGTAAGCAAGGTATTAGAAAAGCTTATAAGAAATGCTTGGGTAAATCACCTAGAAGAACACAATATGATAACAGAAAGACAGTTTGGTTTCAGAAAAGGAAAATCATGTGTTACTAATCTTTTGAGCTACTATGACAGACTAACAGACACATTACAGGAAAGAGAAGGATGGGTTGACAGTATCTACTTAGATTTCAAGAATGCACTTGACACAGTACCACACCAAAGACTTTCATGGAAACTGTACCATCGAGGAGGAATTCGAGGTAAACTGTATTGTTGGATGCAAGAAATTCTCATGAAAAGAAAAATGAGAACAGTACTAAGGGGAAATTACTCATCATGGAAAGAAGTGACTAGTGGAGTACCACAGGGCTCAGTGTTGGCACCAATCATGTTTTTTTTTTCCCCCCCTTTCCTTGGGGGAAGCAGCCTAGGTATATAGATAGATAGATAGATAAATGATATAGACAGTAACACTGGAAATGAAAGCTATCTAAATATGTTTGCAGATGATGCAAAAATACAAAGGAGAATTACTAACACAGACTCTTGTAAAGAGCTACAAGAAGAATGAAATAAACTTCATGAATGGGGCAATACATGGAAAATGGAATTCAATGTGGACAAGTGTCATGTAATCAAGTTTGGCAAAAGTGGAAAAAGACCTGATTGGGATTATACATTAGGAAATAAAATCCTACACACATCAGAAAGAGAGAAGGATCTAGGTGTGATTGTCAATAACAGACTATCTCTGGCTGACCACATCAGTGAGAAGGTACGGAACATGTACCGTATTTCGCGGCATGTAAGACGCAGCATTGTGAAAGACGCACCCTAATTCTGGCAGGGCAGTTCTGTGAAAAAAAAGTTTGCCCCAACCAAGACTGCAGTAAGGTTTCTTGATAAGAGCCATTACCACACAGATACACACTCACCTTTCAGAATCTATTCATTACTGATCATCAGCCTTTGGTTTCTTTTTTTATATACAAAGAATGGTAAAGGAAAAGAAAACAATGCCCCTTCTTGACAAAACGTGACTGATATGAGCCACTATCACTTAGATACAACACTCACCTTTCAGAATCTATTCAGTACTGCTCATCATCCTTTAGTTTCTTCTTTTATGTACAAAGAATGATACAGGAAAAGAGAAAACAAAACCCCGTCTTAACAAAACGTGACTTCAAACCACGAGGCCATCTCAACTTCGTTGATAAATATGTATCAGTAAACTGATATAAACACTGTTTTTAATATTTTATGAATTTAAAACCACAAATGAAGTCAATAAACTCTATTCTTTCATTCACTGACGAAAACATAAAATACAATGAATGTTCACATCAGTTCATTTATCCTAAAAGAACCCCGTCATATTCCACACCTGTTACGGAATTTCCTCACATTGCCTTGACTCAAGCACAATATCAGACGACCACCATCATTAATCATGCACTCTAACTAACCTGTAATTACCTCCACAAATAATATAAAAAGGTAGCACTTGTAAATACACAAATTACAATGTTTTACAACCAGAGTTCAATATAGCAAGGCTGCTTGGGAACAGGATAGACAGCTGTTTTTACTCTCTTCTCTCAGCATCACTCCTTCACTGTCAGCTATGTTTGCCTTGCAGCATCAACAATTAAAAATGTATGCTTCACTGATCATAATTTACTATAAACATTCATTTCAAAACATACTATGGTGAAAACATCCATTGTTACACCTTAGTAACACTGCTGCCTCCCAGTCGCTAGACAGCAGTCTCTACCCTTCCTCTCAGTATCACTTCCTCACTGTCAGCGATGTTTCCCTTGCAGCATCAACAGTTAAAAATACGTTCTTCACTGATCACAATTTACTAAAAACAGACATTCATCTCAAAACATGTCGAGAATGGTGAAACTATCTCTTAGCAACACTGCTGCATCCCAAGTGCTAGACAACTGGCTCAACCCTCTTCTCCCAGTATCACTCCCTTACTGTCAACTGTTTTCCTTGCAGCATCAACAATTAAAAATGCATATTTCTCTTACCAGAATTTGCTAAAAACAGACATCCATCTCAAAACATTCGAGTACTGTGAAAACATCCATTTTTGGTCTTAACACTGCTGCCTCCTAGTCGCTATGGTACACACACACACACACACATGTACACACCACATGCAACATTCGCTCACCTCTGAAACATTTACATCAGTCCGTTTTGGAGTACCCAGTGGCTTTATTATATGCCAAAAACATCAAAATGTATTTGGTTGTTCAATATAAATATCATCACCTAAGGACATGAAACATCTCAAACAATTTATTCATCCAAACATCGTCAGTGCAAGACTAAAGGTGTACAGCACCATTTGATCCTAAATTTTCCGTGGTTGCATCTGTCATGATCACCTAAAACCTATATTCACTTCATATTACTGACAGTGTGAAAATTTCACTCGTCTTCAAATCCTGAGAATTCATCACTACTTCCCCCGAGTCCTGAAGCATCACTGGAAGTCATCACCACGGTCATCATCACTGTTTCACTGTCACTTTCATACAGTAAATGGTCCTCAGTACCATCCATTGAATTGCTTATACCACACTTCATACGATTTTAACTTGGCAATCGTTTTAACTGAGCACAGGCGATATTCAGACTTGGGGCATTTGATACAGCCCACATTAACCTCCTCAGTACATGTTTCCTGAACTGAATAAAATCATATGGCGAGCATGAATAAACTACCCTATAAAATACATTGCTGGGCTGAAGGGATTATAATAAGCGGATTATCAGTTCCCTAGCCTGACTCTTCCCACTTCTTCCTTAACTACACCCACACCAAACTCTCACCTACACCTTAGGATTCTGGTCGTTTCGGCCGTAACGTCCAAAATGGCAAACGATTTTACAACCTAACCTAACCTAACAAATTTGGACGTTACGGCCTAAATGATCCCCATTGCCGATCATGAGAGCTTTGCTTAGGCAGCAGAGATGCAGAGAGTGAACGTTGTCAATCATTCTGATCGCTTCGTCTGCTAAGAATACAGCAGAAATGGCGAACGCTGATATGAATGCCCCTCAGGCACTGCTATTTCAGATATTGCATCAGTTATGCTACTCAGTGAATTTTATCCTATTTTCATAACAAAATACTGTAATTGGGTGTGCCCTGAGTTGCATAGACATTGCTAAAGTACTTCACTTGGCTGAAAAAGTGAAGCTGTAACTTCGTTAGCTTGCTAGAGTAGGGTGTACGCTAGACACTAAACTGCTAGGTTGCTAAACCGCTAAACCCCTTGACGGTATTGGCCAATTGAGCTGAAAACAAACCGTGAATGCTTTGTGTTTTTGAACTTGCGTGTTTTAATATCTGCTGCATATATACACTCACAAAATGTCACCAAAGTAACTGACCTAATTAGGGTTACTGAATTTCCATATGTGACGAAAGTCTGTTTTGATGACTTGGCAGTTTCACTAGCCAGCATCTCTCCAGCATGATTGCTTTGCTAGTTAGTGAATAGATGGCAAGCAAAGTGGTCATGATTGCCTTTCAGAAGGTTAGCAGACAGTTCACCAGTGAGCACGTTAGCTTGCTAGAGTAGGGTGTACGCTAGACACTAAACTGCTAAGTTGCTAAACCGCTAAACCCCTTGACAGTATTGGCCAGTTGAGCTGAAAACAAACCGTGAATGCTTTGTGTTTTTGAACTTGCGTGTTTTAATATCTGCTGCATATATACACTCACAAAATGTCAGAAAAGTAACTGACCTAATTAGGGTTACTGTATTTCCATGTGACGAAAGTCTGTTTTGATGACTTGGCAGTTTCACTAGCCAGCATCTCTCCAGTATGATTGCTTTGCTCGTTAGTGAATGGATGGCAAGCAAAGTGGTCATGATTGCCTTTCAGAAGGTTAGCAGACAGTTCACCAGTGATCATGTACGTTAGCTTGCTGGAATAGTGCGGATGCTAAACTGTTAAATTGCTAAACCGCTAAATATCTTCACGATGTTAGCCAGTTGAGCTGTAAACAAACCCGCGAAAGTTTTATGTGTTTCTGATCTCGGGTGTTTCTTAAATCTGCTGCACATACACACTAGTGTATATTATTTTTAAAAATAAAATCAAGTCTGCATACTGTAGAAAACACCTGTGGTTGCTAAGCATTGAGATGATCATCTTTATAAGAGTTTCTTCTCAGTGAAGCCTAACTAACCTGCCTTAGTCTAACGTGCAGGACGCATGGGGATATTTTAAGGTAACTTTGAGACAAAAAAGTGCGTCTTATATGCCGCGAAATACGGGGTATATACTGCTTGCCAATATGAGAATAGCGTTTACATACATAAATGAAGACATGTTAAGAAAGATAATAACATCATTCATCAGACCAACCCTGGAGTATGCATCAGTAGTCTGGAGTCCTCATCTCAAAAAACACATAGACAAGATTGAAAAAGTTCAAAGGGCCGTACAAGATGGGTACCAAGCTTAAGGGATCTAAGCTACGAAGAAAGACTAAATAAACTGAATCTACCAACACTACAGGAGAGAAGGAAAAGAGGTGACATGATTATGCTATATAAATGCATATCAGGGAAAGAGAAAATAGACATAAATGATTACTTAATGTATGGGGAAGCATCAGCAAGAGGACACTGCAAAAAACTGCATAAAAAGAGAGGTGATAAAGACGTAAGGAAATTTAGTTTCCCAAATAGAGCAACTGATCAGTGGAATGCACTACCAAATGAAATAGTGTGTGCCAAAACAATTCACAAATTTAAGGATATGTACGATAAATATGGTTTAAGACACGGGACAGTACGAGCTTGACTCATTCCTGTAAAGATACAATTAGGTAAGAACACACACACACACACACACAAACTTTATACTAAATCACAAGCAAACTTGCTGAAAGAATGCAATTTCTGTATTCAGAATCTGTATGCTATAAAACAGTTCTTAGGATCTCAGTGTCTTCAGACTCTAACTCCACTCACTCATAATGTCTGGCACTGACTAATGTAACTCTCTGTGGGTTGGTCTGTTCAATTACTTGAGGACAAAGGTTTAGTCAGTACTGGACAGGATTACTATACAGGCAAACCCCAGTTTAACGATGCAATTGGTTAGGTAAAAACCCATCGCCAGGCAGGGTAGATTTAACAAATAAAGTACAGGGCAATTTTGCGCCTTGGATTTCCCCCCAATGAAATCCTAAACTCACCCAAATGAGTCCAAAAAAAGTTTGAAGCCAATCTAAATGGCCTAACATAAGCTAACCTAAGCCTAAAACCAGTGCCTGTCTCACTTGTACCCAGTCAAGGTCAGCGATGAATGTGATCTCCAACTCGTATTCAAACTTGGTAGAGAAGAAGCATCAGCACTGTATACTGTAATCCCTCCACTATCTGATGTAATAGAACCAAAGGCATGTCCGGAAAGTGGTTCCATCCGGATAGCGGGCCTCTGACTGCTGGACTGGTGCTTATGGACCCTAACCCAGCCTAACTTTGAAAGCCACCTAAATAACTCCTTACCAGGCATGCACAGGACTTATTTAAACCTATTTAAGATCCTATTCACACCAATAATGGACATAAAGCATGAAATAAATGAAAAGGAACCAGAGAATGAGGAATAAGAAGCATGGAAATTACAATACTTAGGCCTAGCAGCATACAGGGTACTGTACCGTACTTACAGCACGTCTATGGCCACCTCCTCTAACTCTCTAAGGCTCTGATAGTTGTGAAAATGCTCTTGAAGCACATACAGGAATCCAGTGTTGTGCTACACTTAATTCTTTGCACTGAGAGTTATAATTGTTTAACACTGCACATTCATCTTAACTCGCCGTGTCCCGGAGATGTGAATTCACGTCCTCACATGATATGCACTCATATCCTGGAGACATAAATTAACGCAGCAACATTGCAAGGTCCCTAATTTGCACAATTTTCAATTTTCGTGAGTGATTTCGCAAGTGATTTTTGGCACGTATACACAGGACACCTTCCTCTATTCCTCTACAAGATGCCAAGCAGGGACAATGCCTTACACCGCATAACCTCTCCCCCCACCCCCCGGCACGCCATTGTCTCGGCAATTCACCTGTTACCAGCGACCTGGCCAATAAAGACATTCAGGGCCAGAGTGATTCCCCAATCGATGACAATGTGGAGGACAAAGTTTACATAGCATTAGAGGAAGAAACAGCCAGAAATGATGATCAGGTAATGTGGGAAAAAAGGTCATGAATGGTGATGAGTTAGTGAGTGAAATAATGCTTATAATGCCTATATTACTGTTTGAAAACCAATATACTCTTGTACTACATATAAATTCGTACCAAGTAAATAAATAAATACTGTTTATGAGTGGATAAAATAGTTACCCTCCCATAGAACTCGTTTTCTTTGGTGCCAGCCTGTTAGAAAACCCAGTCAGGTAAGGAGGTACTCATACCTGAATCGAGTATTTTAAACCTCAGGTGAGCGATTTCTCTATGAATTTTCGATGTTTCTCACCAAAAGCGGATGTTTGAGCCAAAAAAAAAAATGGTCCAAAAATGTCGGGACTGGGGTGTACCACTGCCTAGAAAACGTCGGGATGGGGCGGGTTAACTGAACCACACCAGTTTCAACCGCCATTTCAACCACCACTCTGCACTCCACACTCACTCCACAGTTAATCCTTTGCACTCTAAATTCTAATTTCATAATACTGCTCAACACTGTGAATTCCCATGTGGTCTAATGGCGAGGTTCTGCGGTTTATTCACAAAAAACGAGCACGTGTGGCATCGATTACGATGGACGTCTTCCCTGAACGAAGGTTAGGCAGTAACTGGGAACAGGGTTGCCAGATCTGAACTCGGCCACATTACCAAACTCCTCAATTTTCATTACCAAATTCTTAAAGGAAGCATTTATTCTTCAATAATTATACATACAAGTGGAAATACATGTAATCACTCTCCTTATAATTAACAGAATGTTGGTTATTTTCACACTATGTTGGCTAGCAGGTTAATCAGAGAGAGCAGACAATCCACCATCTCCATCTTCTGTATCCTCATACGTGTGAAAAATCCGTTTGCTAATGCATTATTCTGATTCATTACCAAACGAATTTTTCATTACCAAATTGGCCCACATTTGGTAATGAAAAATACCAAATGGCAACCCTGACAGGGGAGGGGGGAGGGGGGAGGAAGGAAGGAAGGGGTGAAGGGTCCGTGGTGTAACAGCTGTTTGGTGCTGCGCACCAATTTCAAATTACGGGTGGGAAAAAATTAGGATTTTGGGAGGATTTTTTTCTTTTCTTGGCCATTTTTGGGTTCTGAAGGTCCAGGCCCACAATGTCCGGTAAGTGGGGTGTCAGGAAAGTGGGCTTCCGGAAAGTACAGGGATTACTGTACAATCCAACCATCAGACGGTCCCAATACAAATAAATATACGTATTATGCATAATAATAATGTATGAACGACACAGAATCGTATAAGGTATGAATTGTTGTGATGAAGAATCGCTGATGTTTTGACAGGGAATTCTCTTGACAGAATGCGACTGATGATAGGATCGGGATAGCCTTTTCAATGGCCTCTCTTTGTGTCGTTTTAAATACTGTTCTGGTTGCTGAGCTCTTTTCTTTTCTTCTCTCTTATTTTCCAACATTTATGTAGAAATTCCTTTATATTTTCATAGAGCTTTTCCTTGAACAGCCCAAATGTAAACACATGATTTAATGATGTTACAGTTTTCATCAATGCATGAAAAATTTACTCTTTAGGGCTTTCATAATTATTAATATTTATTTAAAATTATTATTATGTATTCCATGATAGGTTAGATGTTCCACGGTCAAATACGAAATATTCTTTGTTGAGTCACCCAGTCATCCACATTGTTTTGTATCTCGTCTGATGGGTGAGAATCCGTACCCCAAATGACAGTGTTCACCCCACCTATGACAAAAACACATTAATCTAAGTCTAAAAAACAGTTTATAAATCAACCTAAACACAAAACTGAAGCCTAAAATACCATCAAAATCGGTTCTAAAAAATCAAAACCCATCGCAACACCAGGGATACGACTACGACAGGAAGGGTAGGGTGGTATTTCTACCTCCATCACTATTCCAGGGTATCACATCTACGGGTATCGTAAGTCAGGGTTTACCTCCTTATTTTATATTTCTCTCCATGGATTTCTACTGCTCCATTCTTCAATGAATTGCACTAACAGCCAGGACTGAGTTTAAACAATGTCTGATGAAATTTTATGGTAGGTGGGGGCGCTCACCATTCACTCAATCAATGTAGTGCTGCTCTCGGGCAACTGCTCTTTCCTCTCTTCCTCCCTTCCTCTTGTCTTTCTTTCCTTCATTCTTTCTTCTTCCTTCTGTCTACAAGTGACTCTACACTGAGTGACAAGCCAAATGGTTTCCTGTACACCAGGAAACCATTTACTATGGTGGGTGGTAACCAACCAAGCATCCATCCATCCATCATCTAATCCTACGTTGCCCCAGAAGAAGCATAGGAGCCCAGGGCAGGCAAGTTAGTCCTGACATTTAAGATGAGAGTGACCAGCCTCACTCATCCCTGAGTGGCATAACATGAGGAACAAACTCCAAACACCCCTTGGATATAAACCTTCACTAGCTCAATCTGACTGGAGCACCGTAATTACCCACTAAACCACCAGGTGCCATAATTTGGTTATACGGTTACCACCCAGCACAGTAAATAGTTTCCTGGTGTACAGGAAACCATATGGCTTGTCATTCAGTGTAGAGTATCCATAGGCAGAAGGAAGAGGAAAGAATGAAAGAAGGACAGAAGAGGGAGTGTATTGTCATCTGTAGGAAGATGGATGAGGAAAGAATGAAGTGAAGAAAGACAAAAGAGGAAGGATGGAAATATGGATGGAGGAGAGGAAAGGGCAGACACCCGAGAGCAGCACTACATCGAGTGAGTGGATGGTGAGTGCCCCCAACTACCACCACAAAACCAAATTGTGGCACCTGGAGGTTTTGTGGGTAATTAAGGCATTTCAATTGGATTGTGCCAGCGCAGGTTTTTATCCATGGGGTGGTTGGGGTTTATTGCTCACGAAATGCCGCTCAGGGATGAGTTAGGCAAGTCAATCTAATCTTAAGTGTCAGGACCAACTTGCCTAGCCCCAGGCTCCTACGCTCATCATGGGACAACACAGGATTATATGATGAAATGAATGAATTAACTGATGAAATTCAAGACTCTTAAAATAGGTATATTTCAGTATTTAACTGAAAATTTATCTCCTCTTGCAATGCACTCTGGAATTACTTTGTGCAATAGCGATGACCCTCTATGTCTTAAGGAGCCTAGAGTAGTATGGAAGTGTCCTGCTTCAAAATTCTTTGCTTATATTGTTCAGCACCCATAACATTCAATAAATTACCCACATCCATAACACAATCTGTCTCTGTGAAGTAACTAAAGAAACAATTCACACCTATTCTTTTCCTAAAAATTTATGATCTTGTTGGCAGTACAGTACTGTGATGGAGGCTTACAATGTATAGTAAGTGTCATTGTTCCAATACAATACTACTTATGAAGTGATAGTCATGTTGTTATCTCAAAACTTTGAGTGTTTGCAAATTCTTCAGAACTGGTGCTTTTGAGAAACAAGATCTATCATAATTATTAACTTTAAGTGAGGAAAACTGTTAATTTCATCAGCAATGTACTATATGCGTTTTATTTTAACGTGGCCCAGGCTTCCATCCATTTGCGGCTTATTTCATGTAGTTCAGTGGCAGAAAAAAAAAACAAACATTAGGGCTCACATTCTTTCCATATCATTTCTTTGTGACTAGCATCACATTCTACTGTTAAAGTCTATTGTTACAGCTCAGCATTCACGAAGGAGAGATGGCAATTTTATGCCAAGTTAAAGTTAAAAGAGCATAGTGAAAAACTTAAGTAAAACCCATCTACCTATTCATATCTCCATCCACTCATCCAACAATTCACATCAACTCACTCATTTACTTACTCACTCACTCATTCGCTTAGGCACTTACTTCATTACTCGAGCAGGTCGCAAGTTGCCGCAACTCCTTGATTTTCTTCATGGTGTCTGGATCATCTGCTGCTGCTGGCCTGTTCAACCTTTCCTCAAGCCGGTTCAACATTATATGCTGGAGGATGTACAGCTCATGGGCCAAATCCTCATTCAGTTTCCTCTCCTGGTGAATCGATAAACGACTGGATTATTGTTATTGTATTATTATTATTATCATTATTATTATTATCAGTTGGTTCATTCTCATCTTAAATGTTGGGACCAACTGCTCAGCCCCGGACTCCTAAGCTCCTCATGGGGCAATGTAGGATTGGATGATGGATAGATGGATGGTGGTGAGTAGAGGAGCTCATCATCTACTCACTCAATATAGTGCTCTCTCAATTTCTCTCTCTCTTTTTTTATTGCAAAGAAGGAACCAACGGTTTTAAAGTCCACAACTGTTCCCTTGAAGAAAAAGTAAAAACAAGACAACAGACAGCGAAACTCATGACCTATTCACTTCGAGATGACTGGACAAACTGCATTTAAATGACTGGAGGTCTGAGGCAGTGGGAAATACAGATACACCACCGGCAGGGTAGGGCTGGTGGCACAGGATCCTCCCGGTCGCCATCAAGTGACTGTGCCGGCAGCAACTAGTGCGATTTCCGGCCATGCTCGTCAGTGGAGAAGTGAAAATGCCGCCTTATTCTTCACCAACATCCGTGGGCTTAGTGCCAACTTAAATTCAGTCCATTTTTTCCTACAGTCCATATCCCCTCTGGCCCTATTCCTCACAGAACCACAAATCTCACCGACTACTGATATATCCCCATATCGTTTTCCCGGTTACCATCTCCTCACAAACTTCCGTAACAAGGGTGGCACCTGTTGTTATATCAAATCCCAATATGCAGTTGACACCATTTTAAACTTCACGCAGTTTTGATTACTCATTGTATAAACTAAACTGTCCAAATATTACCAAATATATCTGTATAGTCTACTGCTCCCCCAATGCTTCTTCTGAACCCAGTGTATTTGATTCCATTTCCACACAGTTAAGTAACCTTAATCTTGCCCTTAGCACCAAAATTACCATTTTGGATTATTTTAACATGTATAATGTTGAATGGTTACTGCATTCTACCAGGACTGACAATGCTGGTCTAGAGTGCGAGCTGTTTGCAGAATCGTTTAATCTCATGCAACTGGTAAAGCAACCAACCAGAACACCAGATAATCCTGACCATAATGCCCATCCAGGGCTCTTGCTAACTGCCGATGGTTGCGAGCCATTTGGCTCCTAAGGTTTCCGATTTACGAGCCAAATAAATTTTTAGTAGCCAAACAGACTACGAGCCGAAATATTTTACAAGCGATGAATATATTTATTTATTTATTTACACATTATCCATTTTTTTACATTCACATTGGCGACAAGGAAAGACTTAATAATCGATCACAACATGTTTTTTTGTTCATTTAACTGAGATTTACATATTTTGTAGTTCTCCTCGCCAAAAGGTGACTTGCATGTAAAATTTGTTCGCCGAAGGGAAAATACACTCGTATTTGCGAGCTGTGGCTCGCCAAACAAGAGCCCTGCCATCTTTTGGATCTGTTCCTGACAAATAATCCAGATCAGTACAGGATAGAGGTATTGTCTCCACTTGGATCCTCTGACCACAATCTCATCAAAGCCTCATTAGTTAGCCCCCCCAAACCTCCCCATTCTGAACCTGTCAGGGTGGCCCGATGGCACTTTGATAGGGCAAACTGGGATGAATTTAGAAGTTATCTTGCTGACATTCCATGGGAGTCTTTCTTCTCTAATGATGTCAATTCTACCCAGTCCCACATTTGTGACTTAATACTAGCTGGTATGGATTTATTCATACCAAGCCAACAATTCACTAAAAGATCGAACTCTCCAAAATGGTTTGATGGCAACTGTGCCAGAGCGACAGCCCAAAAGTCATCAGCATATAACTATTACTTAAAATAAAAAACAACTGAATCACTCTCTCAATTTAAAATTGCTAGAAACCAAGCAAAAGCTGTAATAAATCTTGCTAAATCAAACTTTCTTCAAAACCAAGCATTAAAACAACTTAACAACCCTAATGACAACAGAATATTCTGGTCAACTCTCAATTCTTTCAATAATAACTTTAACAAGTCATCATCCATTCCCCCCACTAAAATCTCCAGATGGCAACATTACAAATGACCCACGTGGGAAAGCAGATATCTTTGCCAGTACATTTGCCAGAAATTCTACCTTAGAGGAAGCCAGCCAGAACGTCCCAGTATTAGAACTTGAATCTCCCAAAATTCCCCCACTCAAAATACAGACAAGGTACGTGAAATCCATCCTAGGCAATTTATCTACCAACAAAGCTCCAGGCCCAGATGGAATTCCACCAATTGTTTTGGGGAAGTGTTCCCCTGAACTTGCCTCTGTTCTTGCTAAATTATTCAGACTATGCATACATACTTCTTCATTCCCAAATTCATGGAAAGAAGCCAATATCCACCTAATTCCAAAGAAAGGAAGTTCCTCTGACCCCTCTGATTACAGACCAATAGCTGTCACATCTTCTCTTGGTAAGGTTTTTGAAACTTTAATTAATATGCACGTAGTTAAACATCTTGAATCCAACAACTTAATTAGTGATAGACAATATGGTTTTCGCCAAGAAAGATCCACCATTGACATACTCAATATCCTGACTCATACCATCCATCAATCAGTTGACCTACAAGGAGAAACTCATGCAGTAGCCCTGGATATTTCTAAAGCTTTCGACAGAGTGTGGCATCGTTCCCTGTTGTCCAAATTCCCTTACTATGGACTAAACTCTTTTGTTCCTTTGATTTCCTCATATCTCAGCAACAGAAAAATAAGAGTAAAAGTACTGTATATGATGTATACTCCAACTTCCACTCAATTAACGTCGGCGTGCCGCAGGGATCAGTTCTGGCACCAACCCTGTTCCTCGTTCATATTAATGATCTCTTATCTGCCACCCACAATCCCATCTGTTGGATTTAGATGATGCATTAGCAGTTGAGTCCTTCTTTTAAAGTTCAGCTAGAATACCATTTTCTGTTATTGTACATTCGCCAGATTTGCATACATTTGAAGTTTTGAAAATAGAGCGACGAGTGAGCAGACAATGGCAGTTGTTTCTGTCACCTTCTCCCCTTTGTATTGGTTTTAGCCACTGATGTTGCTGTGATTGCGACATTTTGGTGCCCAGACCCGGGAAATTAAGATATTGTGGACCCCCTGTGAGTGTTTATGTGGCTAATCATATAGAATTGAGAAGCTAGAGAAGAAGAGAACTGCTGCCAAAGGTTGGGCCACCCGTCAGTTGAAGACACTTGAGGATATATTAGTGAAGCCCAACATCAACATTGTGGAGCTGAAGAATGCGATTGAGACTTGATCGTCAACTAGCTGCCTTAGATGAGGTTCAGTCAGAGACTGAAGTGGAATTAGAACCTGAAGCTCTCGATGAGGATTTGGATAAGGTGGATCAGTTCAGGAATGCTGCACTGGTGTACTGGGTGAAGGCCAATGAAAAACTTCAAGACCTTTTGAGGGGCAGTGATGATGACGAAGCTCGTAGTCAGAACAGCTGTGGATCTTTGACTGCACAAGCAAGATTGCCTAAGTTAGACCTTCCTAAATTTAAAGGTGAGGTGACAGAATGGCAATCATTTTGGGACCAGTTCAGTTCACATATTGATGCTACTGACATTCCCGTTATTAGCAAGTTTAGTTATTTGTTATCTTTGCTGGAAGGAGAGGCTAAAGTATGCATCCAAGGCTTGTCTCTCACTAGTGCTAACTATAAAACTGCTTGTGATTTACTAAAGGAAAGATTTGGAAGACCTGAGAGAATAATATTCCATCATTTTCAAGCCCTTTTAAACAGTAATGTTCCTGTGAAATCCAAGGGCCTCCAGTATGTGTCTAGGCTTTGGAATATGCGTGATGGAATGCTGACACACATTAGAAGTTTGGAGGCATTAGGTGTGTCTGGTAAGCAGTGTGAAACTTTCTTGACGCCAAATGAGATAAGATTGGAGTGGGCTTGGAAAGGTACTGGCAGAGAAAGTGATTTGGAGTGGCTGCTGACCTTCTTACAAGAGGAGATTAAAAGTATTGAGCAGTCAGAGACCTTCAAGAATGTCACTTCAGGGAAGCACGAAAGTTCTTGGGCTCCAGAAGAGAGAAAAGGTGGGCACTGGAATAAGAGAGAAAGGGTTTCTTCTGCACCTGCTCTTCACACATCTTTGGAACTTGAGAAACATAGGTCAACTATCTGTAATTTCTGTAGCAAAAGACATGAGTCTGAAAATTGTTTTGAGATCTTGAGATTAAGTGGTAAAGAGCGGGCTCGTAAGATTAAGTCTGCTGGAGTATGTTTTAAATGCTTGAGTAAAGGTCATATTGCCAAAGGATGCCTTGCTAAATGTTCTAAATGCAATGGTAAGCATAATATTTTAATGTGTGGTATTAGATTGGATTCTAAGACTAATCTCAATGATCAAGGTGAATGATGCAGTTGAACCAAGTTCTGGGGTGGTAAGTGAGGATGAGAAGAATAGCTTGTCAGTTAAGCAGGCTGGAGTTACTCTTTGTAATACTACCTCCTCTGATGAAACATGTACTATTTTACAGACAGCAAGGGTTAAAGTAGTTGGAGCCCATGGTGTAACCCATGAAGCCAAACTCATGTTTGACAGTGGTTCTGATAGAACCTATGTAAGTAGTGATTTTAAGAAATGTAAACCCAAATGGGTTTCGTCAGCCGATGTCATATTCAGCTTTTGGGGGTACTAACTCCTATAAGAATAGACAGTGTAATACTTATGATCTGCAAGTAACTGACTGTACTAGTACTCAGGCATAATCTGTAAAAGCTGTTGAAATTCTTAAGATTTGTCAACCCCTGATTAGACTACTGTACCAAGTAAGATAGTGGATGCATTTTCTCATGTACAACTTGCTGATGATTATGCAAATAACTCCCATGTGGATATAGATATCTTAGTAGGTCTTGATATGTATTGGAATCTCATTATACCTTCAGGTATATGGGGTAGTAGCCTAGAAGTCAGTTTTTGGATATGTTTTGTCTGGTTCTTGGCATACTTCCTCACATTCTAACTATACTTCTTCTCAACTGTTATGCATCTCCAAGGTATCAGATTATGATTTAGATAAGTTTTGGGACCTAGAGTCTGTTGGTATTAACCTTAAGGAATCCGATAATCAGCATAATTCAGGCTCTGTTTTACAACCATTTTCTGAGACTGTACAGTTTTTTGGGGGTAGATATGAAGTAATCCTACCATGGAAGAGTGAAGCAACTAAGACTGTTTTAATGAATAATGAGCATCATGCCATGAAGAGACTAGATAGATTACATGTTAAATTGGATAAAGATGTTAAACTTAAACAAGAATATTACAAGGTTTTTGAAGAGTATGAGGAAGAAGGTATTATTAAGGAGGTTCCATCTCATGAGATTATTAGTAAGTATCTAACACATTACATGCCACACTGCCCTGTTGTTAGAGAAAGTAGCACTAGTACCAAGGTCAGGCCTGTTTTTGATGCATCTGCTAAGGGGCATAATGGTATCTCCTTGAATGATTGTCTTCTAACAGTTCCATAACTTAATCCTGATTTGGTAGAGCTACTGATTCGTTTTAGGAGGTGGCCCAGAGCTATGACTGGTGATATCACCAAGGCCTTCTTGCAAATTGCTGTGAAACGAGAAGATCGAGATGTGCATCGTTTCTTGCTGAAGTGTAAGAATGGGACTGATGTAAAACATATGAGATTTCTGCGTGAACCCTTTGGCAGCACTGCCAGCCCATTTCTTTTAAATGCTACCATTAGACATAATCTGGGAAAGTATCAACTGACTGATGTAATACAGGAATTAAAGGAAAATATGTATGTTGATAATTGGTTGAATGGGGCTGACAGTGTAAGGGAAACATACTCTAAGTTTTGTGAAGCATGTACAGTTTTGTCTCATGCAGGCATGACTCTTACAAAATGGGTGTCTAACAGAAGAACGATAACCTCTAAACTCAATGACAAGGTTGATCATGTTTATGATGAAGCTATTAGTGTATTGGGGTTACAGTGGTGTAACTCTTCTGATGCATTTTCCTTTGTGGGACTAGAATTAAATTCTCAGTTTGAGTTTTCATACACCAAGAGGACTGTGCTTAGTCTGACTGCCAATATTTTTTATCCTTTAGGTCTAATAAGTCCCTTTGTCATGTATGGGAAAATACTTTTTCAGGATATATGGAGATTAGGCCTATCATAGGATAATATGCTCCCTCATGAATTACATGGTAAATTTCAAAGGTGGGTTGAGAGCTCGAAATTCTTAAGGTCACTGAGCATTGGCAGAGGTTACTTTCAGGACATTCCATGGAAGAGCCTATACAACATTGAATTACATGCTTTTGGTGATGCCTCTAAAAGGGGGTATGGGGCTTGTGTATTTATCCGAACCCCTGCAGAAGATGGCTCTTACAACGTATCTTTAATATCATCTAGATCTAGAGTAGCACCAATTAAGACTGTAACTCTGCCAATGTTGGAATTAATGGGAGCTCTATTATGTGCCAGATTGATTACATTTGTGGGAAATGCTCTGCCCCTCAGACAAGATACCCCTCTCTATTGTTGGACTGACTCTAAGATAGCTCTTTCTTGGATACAAGGCAATCCTTGTAAATGGACAATGTTTGTTGCTAACAGGGTCACTGAAATTCAAGGTACAACTCCACCTGGCTGCTGGCATCACTGTTCTGGAAAGGATAACCCTGCTGATCTTATTTCTAGAGGAGTACTAGGTGATCAGCTCATGACAAACAGTTTATGATTACATGATCCCTCTTGATTATCAGAACCTTTATCCAGCAACCAGGTGAGGAGTCCATTATTCTCTACTGTGGAAGAATCTAAACACTCAGGTGACACCCTAGTAGTTTGTGCTTCTATCAGTCCTTCACCACCTGTGTTTTGAGTTTGACAGATGGAGTCACTTTACTATGGCTCATCATATTGTGGCTTGGGTTTTAAGATTCATCAATAACTGTAAAGTAAAGGTCAACAGTTCAGGCCCACTCACAGGTGAAGAGTTAAGTAATGCCAAAACCAAGATGATCTATTGTGCCCAAAGAGAAGTGTGTTTGTTAGGGATAGCTGCTTTGCAAAGTGACAAGCCTTTACCTAAAGGATCATGCTTGAGAAATTTAGATCCCTTTTTGGATAATCAAGGTTAACTAAGAATCAAGGGTCAACTTGAAAATGCTGATTTGAGTTATGAAAGTAAACACCCCATAACAGTACCCAAATGTCACCTTGCAAAGATGCTTGTTAGATTTCAACATATGTTCCTTAAGCATGGAGGAGTGTCTTCTATTATGTCTACATTAAGAGGAATTTTTTGGATCACAGGACTTAGAAAGTTATCAAAGTCTGTCATAAAAGAATGTGTTAGATGCCAAAGACATGAATCAAGAAGTTGCAATCAACCTTCACCTCCTCTTCCAGTGTTGAGAGTTAAATCTGCAGCACCCTTTACTGTAACAGGCCTTGCCTTTGCTGGTCCTCTCTTCTGTGCTGATTTTCCATCTAAAAGGTTTTATGTTTTGCTCTTCACCTGTGCTGTAGTCAGAGCCATACACCTAGAGCTCACTGATTCAATGTCCCTCTCTGACTGTGTGCTTGTTATCTGCAGATTCATTGCCTGCAGAGGACTTCCATCTGTATTATATTCAGATAATGCTAAGACATTTGTAGCCTCTATTAAGGAACTGCAAAGAGTGTATGGTCATTTGGCTCCTCACTGGAAACTTATAGTTCCTAGTTCTCCTTGGTGGGAGGCTTGTGGGAGCGTTTGGTTAGATCAGTAAAATTTGCAGTGAAGAAAACTTTGGGTGTTAAATATGTATTTAGAAGTGAATTACAGACTATTCTGCATGAGGTGGAAGCCTGTGTCAACTCCAGACCCTTAACCTACGTTGAAGATAAACCAGATGTTTGTAATCCTCTAACCCCATCACACTTTCTTATTGGAAGGAGCACTGGCTTTCAATCTCATGCAGACACTATTCCTTCCCAAATATCAGCTAAGGATCTGATTGAAAGGGAAGTCTTAAGGAATCAGATCCTTGATAAATTTTGGAGATTGTGGAGTGATGACTATATCAGAAATTTGCCTCCGGTTGTTACAGGGTTTAAAGCAAAGTGCCATCTCAAGAAGGGTGATATAGTTTTGATAAAGGAGGATAATATTCCAAGGTTGCACTGGCCACTAGGGGTAATAGTTGATGTATTTCCTGACAGAGGTGGAACTATTAGAAGTGTAAAAGTCAAGACTTCTAGTGGGGAAATCTACAGATCTGTGCAGAAATTACACAGTCTTGAAATCTCTAGCTCTGATTTTGCCATCAATGGATTAAAGGAAACTGTCCAGAATTGTTCACCAGTTTAGGCAGTTCCTAGCAAGGGACATACCCATTCTGGTCGGAAAATTAAAGCTCCTCTTAGATTGGATTTGTAGATTGTTCAACTTAAATAATGGGTGAAAGTTGGGGATTGTTTATATTCATGATGTGTACAGACTTATGTAGATATTGCTGGGAACAGTTTATTTTCCTTTGGACATTCAGTTTGTTGTAGGTATAAGCCTAAATGTTGTGTTACCTTTTGATAGGAGTTATGAACTCCTATGGGGGGGGAGAATGTTGGATTTAGATGATGCATTAGCAGTTGAGTCCCCCTTTTAAAGTTCAGCTAAAATACCATTTTCTGTTATTGTACATTCGCCAGATTTGTATACGTTTGAAGTTTTGAAAATAGAGCGCAGACAATGGCAGTTGCTCCTGTGACCTTCTCCCCTTTGTAATGGTTTTAGCCACTGATGTTGCTGTGATTGCAAAACCACCCATTCATATGCAGATGACTCAACACTTCACAGTTCATTCACACTCAGACATCCATTTACAAAGTCTGATATCTCTAACTCTCATCTCAGTAAAGATATCTCTTTAAATCAAGACTTATCCACGATCACTGAATCGGGACAAAATAACCTTGTCTCATTTAATGCAAGTAAAACTAAATATTGTATATACAATTTACTAATAGACAGGTATTGCCAGAATCGTATATTACCTTCAATGCTACAAATATTCCCATTTCCAAAAGTACTGAAATTCTTGGCATTTCGCTTAACAATGCCCTCAGCTGGACTTCTCACGTCAGATCACTTGCTAAAACCACCTCAAAGAAACTTGGATTATTGTACAGAGTCCGTAACTTCTTTGAGCAGTTAGCTATAATTTATAAGGGTCATGTGCGCTCTCAGCTTGAATACTGCTCACCCTTGTGGAATGGATGTGGAGAGGTTGCATTAAAACAACTAGACAAAATTCAGAACAATGCTGTGAGAATTATTAATAACCTTGCTATTACTAACAAACTACCGCCCCTACAAGTAAGAAGGAATGTTGCCTCCCTTGTGTTATTTTACAGATATTTTTTTGGCAAATGCTCAGACGAAGTTGCGTCCATTGTGCCACCTCTCCATACCTTCCATCGTGCTACACGGGCATCTGGCTTTGTTCATGACTGGAATGTCACTCAGCCATACTGCAGAACTTTTGCCTATCAGAATTCTTTCATTCACCGAACTGCATCTCTCTGGAACTCGCTTCCCCAGAGTTGTTTCCCTCCAAACTTCAACCTACAGCTGTTCAAGTCTAACTGTTACAGATATTTTATGAACAGAGGACACCAGTAATCTGATGCATGGATTTTTTTTTTTTTTTTAATTCATTTGTATTTCCTTCCTGTAAAAAAAAAAAAAAAAAAAAAAAAAAAAAAAAAGTGACCAGTTGCATATATGAAGGACTGGGAGTAACGCTTAACTCTTAACTCTTACATTGGAGAGTTGAACACAAAAGGGATGAGAGTTTGCTGCTAGATGGGTGCTATGTGCCCACCGTAGTGGTGGAAGGATACAAGCAGACAATTCAGAGGAGCAGTGATTATTGAAGTTGCAACAGAAAGAGATGCTGGTAAAGATGCAACAATGCAGCAAAGAGATAGCAGTTGAAGGAAGCCAGTAAGAGGAGGAGAGTTAATAAGGCGAAAAACCTTTGACTCCACCTTGTTGAGAAGAGCCGTATGTGGGGGAGCCTCCCCATACATGAGAGTTGTACTCTAAACAGGGGCAAAGAAAATCCATGTATAAATGCAACAACTGTGAAAGGGTACAGAAGGCACAAAGTCGGCTTAGCACACCTAATCTCTTGGAAACAGATTTTACAAGAAAGGTAATATGATCTTTCAAAGATAAATCCCAAGAGAATGAAACCCCAGGTATGTTTAAAGATGATGCAGGACTGAGTTGGGCATTGTTAAAAATTTGAGGATATTCCTGTGGTGGATTTTCATGGATCAAAAAATGTATGAACTGAGTTTTTGATCATTAAAAATAACAAAATTACTTTTACCCCAATCAGAGATATAGGCCAAGTCAGACATTACATGTGCCATAGCCTCATCCCTTGTTTGTTGATGTAACTGCTGAAATGGATGCTGCGGGAAGTGGATGGAATAGCGAAGGGTGGAGTCATCAGTGATAGGTTTAGATGTAAAGCTAATGTCACTGACGAAATCATGGAAGAAGGCTGGTGATTGGACAGAGCCCTGAGGAACACCATTACTGATAACTCAAAGTGAAGAATGGTGGCTGTCTACAACAGCAGATATAGAACGACCAAATGGATCCTAATGGTGAAGGAATAGGCAGAAGGATAAAAACTGTAGGAGGGCAGTTTGGAAACGAAAGATTTAAGCTAGACTCAAATGACTTATTATATTAGATCCAGGGCTTCTAATGGGCACTGGTGCAGGAGGAGGATGCCTTCTTGTAGTAGCACCAATATAGCTTCACAACCTGTTTATACAAACATCTTTCAACTCCTTCCTAATCCCCCCCCCAAAAAAAAAGGATAGTGAACTAGATGAGAAGGGCAACTTCAGTCTGCACTCCAATGGGTTCACATTCAGATGAGCCTGAGGTAACAACAGCAACAACAAAACTGTCTGTATACTGCACAATAAATCCCTAGCTTATATGTAATGAGAAATGATGGAATATGAATGACATGCACAAATGGACAAATGGCCAGATGAACACCTGACCACGAAGTTTGAGCATATCTGTAATTATTTTTGGCACATCCCTAACTTGCAATGGTTTTTGTCATACGTAACTGGTAAATAAAAGATGGAGATGGACCACAGGTCTCACCACACAGCCTCAAGCCCAGGCAGGGAAAGAGGGACCCATAGCCCTCCAGCCATGATCAGTGGCTGTGCCAAAGGTCTCAAGGGACCCAACCATGGCAGCCACAGAGACACCTATCCAAGTGTGCTTTGGCACTGTGTCTGCCCTGCCATTATGCACCCAATGAGAGGGTAGCCTCCTGAGTTGCTACTCCCTGGTTCAGGCCCCTTGCTACTGGGCGAATGCAACAGCCCAGAAACTACAATGCCCTGTACCCTCTGGCACAGAACCAAACCCCAGCTCCATCCCAGCCTAAAATCAGGCTGACAGAGCCAGCCCTAGAAGTCCACTCATGTCTGCCAATAGGTAGCAGGAGCAATTCTCCTCCTGCATGCCCCTGCTGATGCCAACTCCTGTCACAGAAGTGTGCTTAGCACTGCTGAACTTTCACTATTTCTTTTCATGGCAGCCATTGCAATGGTAGATTATAATAATATTGAAAGTCACAAAGAAGAGTATGTGAAGCAAGTAGGTAAACAATGACATGTTAACACCATGTGACCTAGATGACTCACGATTTGCCACTAGCATACATCAACAGTTCAGAGTTAAAAATTGGTGAGCAGTTTAAATCAGAAAATATGTAGGAGATTCAAATCTCAACCCTTCCGCATTATTGATAATTTTGGATTTTTAAAAGCCAGAATTTTTATAGTCAACTGTATGAATTAACAACACATACGCACAGAGAGCCAAAGGAACACATACCCCTGGAGTTCTGAACACACTATCGAGGATGAACCTGCGACCCTTGGGTGAGAAGAGTGTGTCCATCCAGTATTTTTGTCGCTGGGGATCCGACATCTTGATGAAAGAGATGATTACACCCACGACAGGCGCCTGCAGCTCTGGACGCTATGGGGGAAGGGGGGATTAGCGGATTTGTGAAGAAGGTCTATGTCTGGATGAAACTACTGTATTATCTATCTATCTACCTATCTATCTATAGCCAGACACTTTAATCCTGGAGGGAATGGCCATAACTAACCTGTCTCCATGTTTACCGGTCCTTCTTACACCTCCTCATATCATCCACATTCATATACCTCTCCAGCTCATCTGTTCACCTTTTCCTCAGTCTCTCACTTCCTCTCCATCTTACTCACATACACTCTCCTAGTCAGTCTCTTAATCTCCATTCTCCCTACATGGCTAAAACACCCTGGGGTATTTAACCTAGCAGTTTCCAGCATATATCAATTTTAATGAAAATGCTCCTTGACTTCCTCATATGTCTGTCTGTCTGTCTCTCCACCTAATGCCACATTCTCCTCTCAGATAACTCATTTTCACTCCTCTCGGTGTTGTATTTTCTCAATAAATATTTCAATAAGTGCATATCAATTTGTCCATCTGAATAATTTGGAGCACTGTGAAACCAAAACATCTTAATGGGTTGTTGCTGTTTTTTAATTCCAGTCTGTCTGGCTGAACAGACCTGTCAACCACAGGTAAGCAACTACTGTGGAGTTGTCCTACAAGTACAGTACAATACATACACCATGTAAGGGTCTGACAACCCTTGTGGTAGACAGCGCCTTATCAGGGCCAGACTAGGGTCCTTCCCATGGCAAGGTGCAGGGAAATGTGAGAAAGTTTAGCTCCTCAGTTGGTGCCACAGCTGCTCCACACAGGGTGGACAGCATCCCCACATGTAGGCTTCTTGTCAGCACTGACCTTAATAGGCTACAGCAATAATTATTATCCCCTTCAATCCAATGATGTATTCTGAACCTTATTCTTGCCATACTTTTTTATGATATTTTTCAGCTTCGAGAAAATTTAGGCAGTGTAGGAGTTAATAAAGATTGTATCTAATCCTGTCACTCCAGATGGTTTCCACAAAATTAGCAAAATCATCTGGAGGTGGAAGAAATAAACTAAGAAAATATGTCATTGGATTCAGGGAGATAAATCAATGTAACCATCACAATTACCACAACCAACATATCCGCAATTAAAACTACAGTACAGCCAGACTGTACAATCATAGTCACCACAATCAACCACAATTAAAACCACCACAGCCATCATTATAACTACGTAAATAATCAAAACTGCCACAATCATCACAGCCACAACCACCACCACACAAACCACCACCACAACCATGCCACAATTAAAACTACCACAACCATCACAACCACAACCACCATAACCACAACCAAATACTGCACACAATCACCACAACCACAACCACCACCATACACACAACCACCACAACCACACCACAGCTAAAACCAGCATAACAAAACTACCACAATTACCACCACAACCACAACCACACTCACAACCATCATAACCATCATCAGCACTACCCAAACTTTAACAATTACCACAACCACAACTTAAGACACCAGAATTGAAATTACCACACCCACCATCATCATTACCAAAACTATCACCACAACCACAACCACAACAACTACCACAATAGTTTTTCATCTACACTTGGGTCAGATCTTTGTCCTTTTGCAGCTTAGCTCACACAGCTCAATGGGAGAAAAGCCTAATGTTACAGTTCTACATCCTTTCCATGACACTTCTTTTGACTAGCTTCATACTCTAGTGGTAATTTTATTACTTTAACTCAGCATTTATGATGGCCAGACGGCAATTTTTAGTCAAATTAAAGTTAAAAAAATAATGTCATGAAGAAGTTCTATGAAATGGATGTAAAACCATAGCACTGTGTTTTTCTGCCACTGATTTTTTTTTTTTTTTGTGAGGAAGAAGGAACCAAAGGCTGAGCCCACAAAGCATTCCTTCCAAGAAAAAAACAAAAACAATACAAAATAGAGCCAAATTCAAGATCCATTCATTACGAGAAGCCTGGACACACTGCGTTTGAAAGACTGGAGATCATAGGAAGTAGGACAAACAGACAGAGGGAGACAGTTCCAGAGTTGACCTGTTGCATAAATGAAGGACTAGGAGTAATGGTTAACTCTTGCATTAGAGAGTTGGACAGAAAACGGATGAGAGTTTGTTGCTAGATGGGTGCTACGCGCCTGTCATAGAGGTGGAGGGATGCAAGCAGACAGTTCAGAGGAGCAGTGACCATTGAAGTAGCGATAGAAAAGAGATAAAGATGCAACAGTGCGGCGAAGAGACAGAGGTTGAAGGAAGCCAGCAAGAGGAGGAGAGTTGATGAGACGAATAGCCTTTGACTCCACCCTATTGAGAAGAGCTGTATGTGGGGAGCCTCCCCACACATGAGAGTTGTACTCTAAACAGGGGTGAATAGAAACCATGTAAAAAGTCAACAACTGTGCAGGGGTAAAGATGGAACGGAGTCAGCTTAGCATACCTGTTCTCTTGGAAGCAGATTTTACAAGAGATGCAATATGATCTTTCCAAGATAAGTCCCACGTGAATGAAACCCCAAGCATGTTCAAAGATGATGCAGGTTTTGAGCTGGATATTATTGAAAATTAGTGGGTACTCCTGTGGAAGATTTTGATGGGTTGATAGGTGTAAAAACTGGGTCTCTGATGCATTAAAAACAACAAGATTATTTTTACCCCAGTCAGACATTAGGTGTGCCATAACCTCATCCCTTGTCTGTTGAAGTAACTGCTGAGATGGACGTTGCGGAAATTGAATGGAAAGGTGAAGAGTGGAATCACTGGCGTATGAGTGGATAAGATTAGAGGATCATTGATGAATAAAAGCAAGAAAGTTGGTGATGGAATAGAGCCCCAAGGAACACCACTGTTCATAGATCTAGGAGAAGAAGGATGACCGTCTACAACAACAGCTACAGAACGACCAGAATGGAAGCTCTAGAAGAATGCACAGATAGAAGGATAGAAACCGTAAGAGGTCAGTTTGGAAATTAAAGATTTATGCTAGACTCGATCAAAAGCCTCTGAGATGTCAAGTGCAATGGCAAAGCTTTCGCCACAGTCCTGAAAGAAGGATGACCTGGAATGTGAAAGGTAGGTGAGATTGCCAGTGGAGCGTCCCTGATGGAACCCATATTGATGATGAGAAAGAAGGTTGTGACAGGAAAGATGCTTTAAAATTTTTCTGTTAAATAACACTTGAAAACTTTTGAGACACAGGATGTTAAGGCAACTGGATGATAGTTAAAGGGTTGGGAATGGTCACCCTTCTTTGGGACTGGCTGAATGAGGGCAAACTTCCGGC
This sequence comes from Coenobita brevimanus, assembly GCF_032717465.1. Classification (NCBI taxonomy): domain Eukaryota; kingdom Metazoa; phylum Arthropoda; class Malacostraca; order Decapoda; family Coenobitidae; genus Coenobita; species Coenobita brevimanus. The sequence goes on along the minus strand of NC_137010.1, from coordinate 59,013,221 downwards.
AAGAAGGAAAGGTTCAAGTTGAAAGACAAAGGCGGAAGAGTTTACCTAGGCAGGGCGTAAGCACAAAAGCACAGTTCTTGAGGACAACAGGAGGGACTCCATCATGCCCATATGCCATGTTAGTATTGAGGCCAGTGATGGCAGAAAATACATCAGCTGAAGAAATTTTAATGTGCAGTCATGAGGAAGTCAGGGGGGAAGTGATGGAGGAAAAGAACTGGAATCGTCTAAGGTGGAATTGGAGGAGAAAGTCTGAGTGAAGAGATCTGCTTTATCAGTAGAAGAAATAGTTACAGAGCCATCTGAGTAGAAAAGAGGAGGGAAGGATGATGAGGTAAAGTTGTTAGAAGGGTTTATGGCAAGGTGCCAGAAGAAGCGGGAAGAACTCAAGTTGGAGAGTTGAGAGCATTTAGTACGGATGAAATTATTTTTAGCAAAGCGAAGAACAGACTTAGCATGATTCCGGGCAGAAACATAAAAAAGATGTGATTCAGGGGTAGGTTGGCTCCGGTACCTTGTATAGGCCCTCTCCTTGTTGCGACAGCATTAGAACAAGCGTGACTAAACCAAGGCTTTCTTGCCTTAGTCAAAGGATATGAGAAAGGAATGTATGCTTCCATGCCTGAGAGAATAACCTCCGTAATGCGCAAGACACACTCAGATGGCTCCCGGCCATGGCAGCAATAATCATTCCAGGGAAAATCAAAGAAGTACTGTGGATTAAGTTGAAAAAGGAAAAAAAAATGCCAAGTCAGTGTAAATGAACTACAGTACAGTCATGAAGAAGTGCTACGGAAAGGATACAGAGTAGTAGTACAGTACTGTACTGTACTATCCTATTCTGCCCACGAACTCGGTGAAAGAGGTATAGTGCAGTATGATGAAAATCTAGGGTACATTAGGGCAACAGTATTTTAGCATCATATCACAGAGTTCATATACTGATAAAATTCAGCATTAACCCGCGGCGTCCCGTCGACGTTCTTTAACGTCCACACGTTTTGTCACTGCCAATCCCGTCGACGTACATAAACGCGAAAAACTTGCAAGGTCCCTAATTTGCACAATTTTTAATTTTCGCGAGTCATTTTTGGTACGTATACACGTGACACCTTCCTCAACGAGATGCCAGGCAGGGACAATGCCTTACCCAGCATGACCTCCCCCCCCCCTGCATGCCATTGTCTCAGCAATTCACCTGTTATCAGTGACCTGGCCAATATAGCCATGTCATGCCACGGTACGAAATTCAGGGCCAGAGTGATTCCCCAATCAATGACAATGTGGAGGACAAACTTTACATAGCATTAGAGGAAGAAACAGTTAGAAATGATGATCAGGTAATGTGGCAAAAAAAGGTCAGGTATTAGTGAGTGAAACAATGCTTATAATGCCTATATTACTGCCTGAAAACCAATATACTCTCGTACTACATATCAATTCGTACCAAGTAAATAAATAAATACCGTTTATGAGTGGTGTGAAATAGTTATCCTCCCATAGAACTCGTTTTCTTTGGAACCCAGTAAGGTAAGGAGGTACTCCTACCTGTAATGAGTATTTTAAACCTCAGGTGAGCGATTTCTCATGAATTTTCGATGTTTCTCACCAAAAGCGAAGGTTTGAGCAAAAAAAAAAAAAAAATTTCCTAAAATGGTCGGGATTGGGGGGAGTCAGTGGTGGAAAAGTGGTCGGGATGGGGCGGGTTAAGGATGGACATATGGAAATATTAGGTCAGTCTAGGTTAAAATTAGTACAACAATCACATTCTTCCACCAATAACTCCCAAAATACTCTCTTCACTTTAACTTGGTGTAAATCTGCTCTCTAGAATGCTGAACTGGAACAAGAGATCATTCATTCACCATTCACCATCTAATCAAGACTAGAATATGAAGTTAGTCATGAAGAAGTGCTATGGTAAACATGTATAGCACTCATACTGGCATATTCTACTATTTGGCTAAGGAAAATAAGGTGAGGAAGGACTAAATTCTGTGCCAAGTTAAGGTGAACAAACTATAGCACTGACATTCTCCCTATGACTGACCTGGAAATAGTGCTGCAGTTTGGGGAAGGTGATTTGTTTCTCCACAAGTTCACACCAAGCCTGGCTGTGCAGAGCGATGTGCTTGAGAAGGGCCAGGGCGGCGGAGAGGACGGATGAGTCGGTGGAGGCCTGCTGGCTCACGTACGAGGCGACCTGATGAACGGAACGTGGAGTTAGTGATAGTGTATGAATAAGGTAGTGTGAGTTGGAGGAGGCCTGCTGACATATGAAGCGACCTGATGAATGGAATGTGGAATTAGTGATGGTGTATGAACGAGATAGTGTGAGTTGGAGAGAGGGTAGGCTGATGATGGAGGTCTGCTGACTTATGTACTAGGCTATCTGATGAATAAAATGTGAAATTAGTGATGGTGTATGAATGAAGGTTGTGCAAGCCATAGGTGGGACAGCCTGATAGCAGAGGATAAAGTAACATGGAGACAATTTGCCTATGGCCATCTATCTAGAACTGAAGTGTTTGACTATTGACAGATAGACAGAACAGTCATATTTATGTGGAAAAAAAGGTCATAATGATGGTGATGATGATGATAAACAAAAGGATCAATGGAGGCCTGGTGGCTCACATATGAGGGGATCTGACAAATGGGATGGGAATTACTGACACTAATGGCCACACTTAGGTGGAAAAAGGGTCAGATGATGATGATGATTTACTGAAAAATGAAGCTGTCCACTCATTCGGGCATTTGCAAGCTGCCTGTCACAATTATTCATTCACAGACCCCATTTATTGCTACTCTATCATATATTTATCACATTCCAATCCTGCGCTGCCTCATCAGGAGGGTTGGGGTCTGCTCTAGGCTACTCAGTCCAGGCATTTCAGGCGAGTGACCAATTATTGATCCTTGAGTGGTATTATGTGAGCAATAAGCCCCAAGCATCCTAAGACGCACATCTGATTGGAGCACCTTAATCCACTAGCCCCCCCGGCATTTAAATATTGGTTACCTGGCTATCAAAAATGGTTTCCAGTACACATCTTGGTGGTGGTTTAGTGAGTTAACTCTAAATGGATGTGACTTATGAAGAATTAGATGATACATGGATGAATTCTCTCTCTTACTCATAGTATATCGTTACCCACTTTCTCAATAAATGCAGGTTCGAATTGCTCCCAGGAAAGTATTCCGTGGATGACCCCCTTCAGGTGGGCGGTGAGGATGTAACTTAACATTGTTGGGTCACTGCTGTCTTTCTTCAAACATTTGGCAAGTAGGTCCATGAGCTGAGAGAGAGAGAGGACGTTGAAACTGATGAGGTGATTAATATAGAGGGCGATTCATACATTATCTTATGCAACCCAATTCCTGTGTGTTGTGTGGATGGTTCAGTCAGAATTACCAGTGTCTACCCTGCAATATTTTCTACTGCCCATAACCTTTTCTGTGCTTTATTGAGTCAGCTTTTTTATGTCTACCGACTGCATGACTGATTGCCAATTTCACAAAGCAGGCCAAAATACCCATACTCCTCACACCGGCAGACCCGTTCTACAACACACAAGATCGGACAGTGCAACATACAGTACTGACCACCTTGTACACTGAGAAATTATGCTCACCAGCAAAATATTGACACATGTTGCCTTTTTTAACATTTTTTTTTTTTTTCCCCAATTAAGTACATCCATCCATCATCCAATACTACGTTGCCCCATGAGGAACGTAAGAGCCCGGGGCTAGGCAAGTTGGTCCTGATAATTAAAATGAGAGTGACCAGCCTCACTCATCCCTAAGTGGTATTATGTGACCAGTAAACCCCAACCTCCCCATGGATATAAACCTTCACCGGCTCAATCCGATTGGAGCACCATAATTACCCAATAAACCACCAGATGTCAAAATTAGGTTATATGGTTACCACCCAGCATAGCAAATGGTTTCCTGGTGTACAGTAAACCATTTGACTTATCACACAGTGTAGGGTCACTCACAGGCAGAACACAAAGGAAAGAATGAAGGAAAGAAAGACAGAAGAGAGAGTGTAAAGTCACTCGTAGGCAGAAGGACGAGGAAAGAATGAAGGAAAGAAAGACAGAAGAGGATGGAGGGAAAGAAGGATGAAGGAGAGGAAAGGGCAGACACCTGAGAGTAGCACTACATCAAGTGAGTGGATGATGGATGCCCCCACCTACCACATGCCCCCACCTACCGCAATGTAAATTTTAAAAATGCTTATTGAGTTCCACTGCTACCTATAATGATGATTTCCTAATTTTTCCTAATTTACAGTTTATCATTTTTCTATGCTTGGTTCTACAAATATCCCTCAACTCCCTAACCCACAAAAGAAAAATCAACTTCAGCCCGCAGTCAACTGGGTTCATATCATGGGCCCAAATCCACAAACACACTTATGAGGAATTCCCTTTCATAACCGTGATCTGTTTTTCCAGTGAAGACAAGGAGAGGATACTGCAGAGTTGCTGTATGTTTTGTTTTTCCTGTGATGATACATAAATATGAGTTACAAGAAGGTGCTGATTGTACTGTAAGTGAATTTGGGCCCACACAAACCTAAGTAAAGAATGAAGGAAATCATAGGGGCATTTGTCTTCTTAGTATAATAGGAAAAGTGTATGGTAGGATACTTATTGACAGAGTTAGAGAAAGAACAGAGAAATTAGTTGGAGAAGAACAGGGAGGCTTTAGGAAGGGAAGAGGTTGTGTAGATCAGATATTCATTCTTAGATCTTTAGTGGAAAAGTTTCGAGAGAAGGGAAAGAAGTTGTATGCAGCTTTCATGGATTTGGAGAAAGCATATGACAGGGTGGATAGATAAGGATTGTGGAAAGTGTTGAGAATATATGGAGTAGATGGGAAGTTGTTGAATGCTGTGAAGAGTATGTACGATGGTGCAAAGGCTGCAGTGCGCGTGGATGGTGAACTAAGTGAATTTTTCTCTTTGAAAGTTGGTTTGAAACAGGGATGTGTCATGTCTCCATGATTGTTCAATCTGTAACTGGATGGGGTAATAAAAGAGGTACAAGGTAGGGTAGTGGATGTTGGAGTGGCCCTGGTGAGAGAGGATAGTGTTTGGAAACTCCCTGTACTGTTGTTTGCAGATGATGCTGTGTTGTTGAGTGAAGACGAAGGGGAGCTGCAAGGCTTGGTGGATGAGTTTGAGAGAGTGTGTAAGAAACGGAATCTAAAGGTGAATGTAGGGAAGAGTAAAGTGATGGTCTTTGAGAGAGGTGAAGTCAGTGAATGTACAGCGAGGTTGGATGGTGAAGAATTGGAAATGTGAGTACGTTTCAGTACTTGGATAGTGTGATGAGTAAGGATGGAGGTTTGGAAGGTGACGTGATTGAAAGGGTACAGCAGGGAAGAAAGGTTGCTGGTTCTTTGAAAGCAGTGATAACAAACAGGGAAGTGAGCATGGAAGTGAAAAAGTTACTACATGACAGTATTGTGATACCAACTCTAACGTATGGAAGTGAAGCTTGAACGTTGTTGGAAGGACACAAGTCAAGAGTGAGAGCAGTGGAAATGAGTTATTTAAGAGGAGCCTGTGGAGTCACATGGAGAAACAGGCTGACCAATGAGGATATAAAGGAGCACTGTGGTGTGGATGTGATAGGAAGCGTTATGAGGAACACACTGAGGTGGTTTGGCCATGTGGAGAGGATGGAGGGTGAAAGACTGACGAAGAGAGTGTATGTGAGTGAGGTGGAGGGGGGAAGAGGGAGGGGGAGGCCGAGGATGAGATGGAGGGATGGGGTGGAGAGGTATATGAGAGAGGGGGGTGTGAGTTGGGAGCAGGGCAGTGAAATGGCAGGGGACAGGGCGACTTGGAGGCGATTTGTTTGTGGCCACCCCAAAGGGGATTGAGGCGTCTGGGAATATATAGATAGATAGATAGACAAACCTAAGTAAACAACAACAACCCCTCACTCACCTCCTCTCCCTACCACACCCACTCATCCACACACCCACTTGTCTCAACTCACCCATTCACTCACATATCCACCTACCTCCCTCATCCATTCACCCACATACCCACCTCCCTCACCCATTCACCCACATACCCATCTACCTCACCCATTCACCCATATACCCACCTCTCTCACTCACCCATTCACCCACATACCCACCTCCCTCACCCATTCACCCACATACCCACCTCCCTCACCCATTCACCCACATACCCACCTCCCTCACCCATTCACCCACATACCCACCTCCCTCACCCATTCACCCACATACCCACCTCCCTCACCCACTCACCCACATACCCACCTCACTCACCCACCCATCGGCCTACCTTACTACCATCAACCTCACTACGAAAGGTGGTGTCCGGAGCAAGGCCTATGAAATCCTCCAGGGCTGATTTTTTCTCCCCCAGACTGCCCTCCAGACGAACCATGATCCTTTTTGCCATATGAGGAGCCGAGAAGACGAAGTTTAGTACCAGCCCATCCTGTGGGGGCAGGAAAGATGGAAGGATTAGCTTCTGCTTATTTTCACCTGATGGACATGTGGAGAGAACGGAGAATGACAGACTGACTAAGAGGGTGTATGTAGGTGAGGTGGAGGGAGGGAGAGGGATGGGTAGACCGAGGATGAGGTGGAGGGATGGAGTTGAGAGGTATATGAGGGAGGGGGGAGTGAGCTGGGGGGGAGGGTAGTCAAATGGTGGGTGACAACGCGACTTGGAGGCGTTTTGTCTGCGGCCACCCTTTGTGGGATTAGGGCGTCGGGCTATAAACTGATAGACAGATTCACCTGATGGAACTGAGACACTCACACAACTTGATTATCATGTCTTGGTTGCATTAACTTCAATAAGCTTTAGCTATCAGGCTGGAGGAAGTCTCTTTGGTTACTAGTTATAACAATCCTTCAATCTGACTACACTCAGCCATCAACTGAGCTGAAAGGATGTAGAGATTTAGCCAGGTTAGAGTAAATGCACTACAGTGAGTGGATGAGTGTTGAGGAGATTGTAAGTGGAACTGATTGCTGAATGACCAGACTGAGAATAAGGAGAAAGGCTTTGCGTAGTTGGAATAATAAAGAAGGGATGGATCAGTAATGAATGAATGGATGAGGATGGATAAAATTATGGATATGGATAGATAAAATTAACCTTGTATAAGCAGCAGAGAAGACAAAGTGCAGTACCACTCCATCCTGTTGGGTGAATAATGATGGAGATTTTTTTTTTTTTCCCCTAAGCATGGAAGAAGGAACCATAGCCAAGATAACCCACAAGACTGTTCCCTCCAAGAAAAAATAAAAATAAGATACCAGAGAGCCAAATTCTAACTCCAGTCATTTCTAGGCACCTGGACACATTACATTTAAAAGACTGGAGGTCATAGGCAGTAGGAAATATTGAATGAGGAAGACAGTTGCAGAGCTGACATGGACTAGGAGTAATGGCTAACTCTTGTATTAGAGAGATGAATAGAAAAGGCATGAAAGTTTGTTGCTAGACAGGTGCTATATGCCCACTGCAGAGGTGGAGGGATGCAAACAGTGTTCCGAGAAGCAGTGACCACTGAAGTACCGACAGATAACAATGCAACAGCTATAAAACAACCAGAAAGAAACCTAGAGATGAAGGCACAGATAGAGGGATAGAAACTGTAAGATGGTAATTTGGAAATTAAAGATTTGTGCCAGACTCACTGGAAAGTACTGTATCTACTAAAGCTTTCACTAAAGTCCCAAAAGGAGGATGACCAGGAGTCTGAATGGAAGGTGAGAAGACTGCCAGTGGATCATCCTTGGTGAAACCTCTACTGATGATTGGAAAGATTTTGATGGGCAAGAGGCTTTCAATTTTTTTTTTTAAAGAGTACATTAAAAAACTTCAGAAATACAGGATATTAATCCAATGGGGTAATAGTCTGAGGGCTGAGAATGGTCACCTTCTTCAGGACAGACTGAATGAGAGCAAACTTCCAGCAAGATGGAAATGTGAAAGTTAACAGAGAGAGGCAAAAGAGTTTGCCTAGACAGGGTGTGTGCAGAGAAGCACGGTTCTTGAGGACAACAGGAGGGATGCCATCAGGCCCCTATGCCTTGTTAGTATTGAGGCCAGTGACGGAAGAAAACATATCAACTGAAAAAGTTTTAATGTCAGTCATGAGGAAGTTGGAGAGGGGGCAGGGGGCAAAGTGATGGAGGAAAAGCACAGGAATCATCTAGGTGGAACTGAAGGAGGAAGTCTGAGGGAAGAGTTGTCTTATCAGTAGAAGAAACAGCTACAGAGCCATCAGAGTGGTAATGAGGAGGGAAGGATGTTGAAGTAAAGTTGTTAAAATGATTTTTGGCAAGGTGTCTGAAGGAGTGGGAAGACTTTGAGTCATAGAGTTCAAAGCATTTGGTACAAATGAAATAATTTTTAGCATAGCAAAAGACAAACCTAGAACGATTCTGGGCAGAAATATATAAAAGATGGGATTCAGGGATGGGTTGACTCTGGTACCTTTTCTAGGCCTTGTCCTTGTTGTGGACAGCATTGGAACAAGTGTGATTAAACCAAGTTTTTTTTTTTTTTGGCATTAGTTACAGGAGAGGAAAAAGGAATGTATGCTTCCATGCCTGAGAGAATAACCTCCGTAATGAGCATGGCACACTAAGATGGCTCTTGGCCATGGAAGCAATAATCATTCCAGAGAAAATCAAAGAAGTACTGCCTGAGGGCCTCCCATTATGCAGCTCCAAAGTGCCACAATTGCTGCTTCTTGAGAGGGTCCACAGGTCTTACTGGGGCAAAGGGACAGTTTAAGCTGATAAGGCTGTGATATAAGGAGCCCAATGGAGAGAAAAGATTAACAATATAAACAGAAGGATTAGTTGTAGGGAAAAGATCAAGTAGGTTATGTTGAAACTTTCCTAAGGCGGTCAGGGATACGGCAGGGTGATTAGTAAGTGGTCGAGTATGAATGATATTAATACTGTAAGAGCAGCTCAGACAATGAAGTCTATTGCCAATCCGTCCTGTTGGGTGACGATGGGTAAGTAGATGAGTATGCAGATGAGCGTTAAGGGGCTTGTGTTTGGAGTTGATGATAGTACCACACTGCCTTAACACCACCACCACCACCACCATCACCACCCACCTTAACCTTGTCCCTGTTCTTCTCGGTGACATACTGTGCACTGGGGTCATACTGGAGGGCGTACTGATCAGGATTCTCTAAGGCCCAGTGTTTACACAGCTCCTGGAAAGAGGATACATGGAAAATCATGCACAGAGTTTCTGCAAGAGATGTATGTGATTATATACTGTATAAGGGTTTATGCACACAGGCCTTATGGCAGGAAAAATAAACACACATACCTGTGTGGGGAAGTCTTAACAGAGATTCTAAAAGACACACACACACAAACACACACACACACACACACACATTAGCACCAACCTCAATGAACTCTGTCAGTGGTGCCTGTAGGTCGAACTCCCCAAGGAAGGGACAGGGATTGTCCGCATGGTTCGTACTACCCACTGTCTTCAATTTGACGGCCACCTTCACTTTGTTGTAGTTTCGTATTAGCTTGTTTGTGTCTGGGTCGAGTCTGGGGGGAGGGAGTGATGGAGTGTTTGAGGTGATGATATGGCACTGCACATCTCTTGCCCCGACAAGAGAGTTTTATTCACCTCAGAAGAGCCCTATGTTAGTGAAGATGTTATTGTAGGCAGTATCAAACCTGTCTAGTTCAAAAGGTCTCTTGAGCAAAATGAACAGCTTTTATTATGAATAAAATTATGACAACACACTTCCACACGCAGTATTTTTGTAGCTTATTCAAGTTGCCAGCAGATAAATTCAGTCAGCTTAAGAGAACCCCTATGGTAGTGAAGCTGTAATTGATGACTGTATCTAATCATTCCAGTTTGGAAAGTCTCTCCTAAAGTAAATGAAATGATCACATGTTGGCAATAACATCCCAAGGTTAATAGGCTTAGAGTCACGGATGTGTGGAGGCAAAAATGATACATTAACTGCATCCTTATGATGATGACTTCTTCTATTCTTTTTCTTGTGGTGGTTCCATGTTCATCTGGACATGAACCCTTTGTACAGCAGTCTGAAGATGCCTTTCTGCAGTCTACCATCTAACTTTCAGGGGACAGAGATGGAGGTTAGGGACATTTGTAAAACCACGCAGTACAACCAACCAATTACACTGGTGGCACTACATGAAGGCTTCTCTCTCCATCATCCGTATTATTCTTGCTACCCTTGGATGATTTTATTTAGTTATGGATTCCCTTCTCATAGTTACTGCCTTCAACACAATGATGCTAGATAATTTTCATTATAATCAAAAACCTTTAATTTCTTCAACCTGAGGATACCATTCATGATACTCGTGTCATTTCCAGGTAATTCTATTTAGCTTATATGACACTTTCTCAACTGGAGGGGTTAGATGAAGTCTTAGTACTGGCATATCCTTTCATTACTGCAGTTATACAATATTAGACTGATGAAAAAAATCATTTGGTGGCAACCTTATTACAATAAAAAAAATTGTTGGCTGAAGACTGAAGGCGCTAAGTAAGACATACTGGTACTGTACTTTAAGCAGATAATCAAAGTTAATTCATCATCATCATTATCATCCAGACTTTTATTTGCACCTATGAACTAGGTGTGGTAGGATCCACAAAACAAGAAAATTACAAAAGAGGGGCTCTATCAACACTATGCCCAGTTAAATGGGCAATATAGGCTACTCCTTCACATATCATTCAAGCCCCTGGAATCTTGGCTCTACACACACAACATCCTACATAGTACTATATAATATGTAGAATATTGTTTAGAGATGCAGCTCACATTACCCACCTGATAAATCAACTGTCAATTATGAAGTTAAACATGGGGCCCAAAACTCATATCATGATCTCCTATGTAGTGTAAAAGTGCTGTAATCTGAATGGCAGGGGACAGAGGGTCTTTCGAACTATTGTATTTTTAGGACTATTGGGAGGGACCTCTGAAAACATTAGAAATATGTACATGAACATTAAGTAAACACTTAAAATGATATGGGCTATTATTTTACTCACTGGAAATACATAGATGTGTAGCTGAATAGTTTAGGCAGGTACTTCCAAGACAAAGAGCAAGTCCAAGCTAGATAAATCCATAGATAAAGCCCAAATAATGCCCAAAGAAATTATCCACTTGATTCACTAGTTTTCACTAAATTCACTCAACAGGAATGTACTGTAATTCATTTAATTTTAACTCAATACATCTAAATTTATTAATGCACTTAAAATTATCTGCTGCCTCGAAAAATTCGGAGTACAGTACAGGGATATTCAGATTATTGGTGGTCGGATTAAAGGACTTTTACTGTACATACAATAATTCATCTAACTATATCAATCCTGTTGGTTTCACAGCCTCATTAACTTCCATATGGCACTTAATTTTCTCGTACATCCATTTACAAGTCTTGGCCTTGTCTCTTCTTACCTTTAGACTCAATCATATATCAGGTTCTGTGTGTCCTGTACACCACCCCATTTATATCCATTCTCTCCAAATGACCAAAACATCTAAGTACACACACACTGTTAATCAAATCTTCCTTACTCTACATCTCTCATGAATCATATTATATTTGTATATCTTCTCCTATCAGTTCTATTTACTCCATAATCCTTCCTCAAAAAAAACACTTCCACTGCTCTTACTCTTGACTTTCCACACTCGTTCCATACCAAAGCCCCCCCATCTATACTGTATTTAGCATGGCCTTGCTTCACAATGGGGATGTGTTTTAGCAAACCGATTGTATAACAAATTTTGTGTTGCAGGAGCTATATAAAAGCCTGAAAAACCATTGCATGATGAGAAATTAGACATTACAGTGATCATTTATGTGAAAAACCAACTTAAAAAAAAAAAAAAAAAAAAAAAAAAAAAAAAAAAAAAAAGGTTCTTATTGATTACATACCAAGCAACAGCATAACGAGGATGTGAAGTATTAATGTGGGAACTAAAACATCTTTGTGGCAACCCCTTGCAGTCTCTACACTGAGATCTCTGTTCATCATCAAGGCCTTCACAGTTCAGTACCTGCTGCTTTCCTTTCCTGTGTCCCTCTACAATCCTCTTACTTCTGTTTCTGCATTTACCTCTCTTTTCTAATACTGCACCATGGTAATTAGGTTCCTTCACCAATTCATTCTTTCCATTCATCAACACATCACACTGAAAGCTACCTTCTCTCCCAACAGCCATCCCTTTACACATCATCATCATCATCACCATCATCATCCTATCACTTCTTTCCACCTGCAGGCAGGGTATGGTAGGGTACATAAAGCCAAAAGAAAGCAAAGAATACAATAGTGGGAGAACTAATCAACAGCATCCCCAATGAAATAGACCACACACTCATTCATTCACCACTCAGGCTTCCAGAATACTGATTCCACCCAACAGATACACATGTCCACAACTGGCATTTTCACATTTACCTATCAGACAAGAGTTGTTGCTGATCAACTCAATTCTGTCTGGCCAAGCAGAATCATCACCCATAGGCATGGAATCACCTCTGCAGGGCTGCCCCATGCAATGATGTTCCCTTGTGCGGGGAAAAGTGTGGAGGTTCGGTTCCTGGGTGGATGCTGTATTTGCATCTTCACCTAGTTAACAGGAGCACCATAGCAGGCTTCATCTTGTTATATGGCTACCACCTGTAAATGGTGGTCCTGAGTTACAGAAAACCATCAAAATTTGTCTCTCAGTGTAGAGCCATTTGAAGTGGAAAGGACAATAAAAAGCGACAGGAAAGAAAGGGAGAAGTAGGAAGTGAGGAGGGCAGACATGGAAATAGAATGATATGGTGAAGGAGAAAGTACACAGCACTACATCAAGTGAGTGGATGGTAGCCACCACCATTGCTATATACTGGTCCATACAAAATTCATCCAGCCAGCCTCATCCCTTGTCAGTTCCCCACATTCATCAGCTTCCAGTCCTCTCTTCCACACATACTTACTACTGTATATCTATTCACTTTCTTCTTGGTTTAACACACCTTCTCCCACCGTCAAACCCACTCAGATATACTCTTTGCACCAGTCTATTCACAGTTGGTTTCTCAAGCATATCATCTAAGCACAATCTCTTTGACGCTGGTATCCAAAGACTTCCTTACTCCACATCTTTCATGAACCACATAACTGTATTATTTATCCTATTCACTCTTTGCACTCCACTCATGCATAAAAAGGAAAAGAAACAACATTATACACCTGCCAAATAAAAAATAAAAATTACATTCTGCATAGCATAGGAGGCTTCATAGCACCTCTAAGTGATTTATTTTGCATATTAACAATTAACTGTTTTCTGTACATTATTTATATTATTTTAATATCAACCAAGTTTGAATCAAGATCAAACAAGAGGATATTGAGGTCAAACGTGTACGATAAATAACTAAGGAAGAAGTGTTATGAAATCTTCAAAGTCCAATTCAATTCTTAGCCTCTCCTCCCTCTCTATGTTACCAGCAGAGTCACTCACTGTGGTATTTTATCCACTGTGTCTTCTTGCTTCCCAGTAAATGCTCTTCCATCTTCACTTTTTCTCCATTCTGCCATCACTATACTTTTTCTGTCCACTGTTCCTCTTTCTAGTTTTTTGCTTTCCATGTTCCTGTTGGCATAAATGCAGTTTTATTAATGCCAACATTTTGCACTTTCCAAATATTATTATTGGTTCTAATAACATACCTATGATTCCTGTTATAGCTTGTTCACCTCAGCTTGGTCCAGATATTCATCCTATACAGTTTACTGTATTTCACACAGCACAATGGCAGAAAAAAATGATATCATAGCTCTACATCCTCTCTATAGCATTTCTACATGCCAAACACCTGATTCTTGGGCTAATCAATTACTGCAACTCAGGCTTCAAAATGGAGATATGGCAGTTAGCAAAAATGGTAATTTTAGGTCTAGTTAAAGCAAAAATTGTACAATATACAGTATCCCTGTTAACTGGGATGCTTGGAGAATTTACCTTCCCGGTTACTGTTTTTTCACGGATATCTGATATTATACTCTAATATATTGGCTATGTCATTGCAGAGTATACAATACCACTCATATCCAGGGCCAAACTAACATTTTCTACTTGAAACAACCTCTCAAACACACCCCAGAGACATAACACATATGACTGCAGCATCCTGCAGTAATGCAAAATGCACACAGCAAGGTTTCATTATCTAATCCTGCATTGCCCCATGAGAAGCACAGAAGCCTGGGGCTAGGGAAGTTGGTCCTGACATTTAAGATGAGAGTGACCAGCCTCACTCATCCATGAGTGGCATTACATGAGCAATAAACCCCAAATTTGTTGAAAAATATTCATTACTGTAATTTATTCATCAAACATGGAAAAATAAAGAAATAAATCTTTAGCATTATAGGTGAAGTGATGAATTGGAAAGAAGTGTCGTACAGTAGAATTATCACGACTCCCTTGCTCACAGTTGTGTATACGGCCGCGGTCCGCCAATTTATTCCTGTCACTCCATCCCACGCTCAGCACTCAGCTGTTTTCCTGATAATACAGTACAGTAAATATGTAGGAAATGCAAGCACAGAAATAGTCAAACAAAACAAATGCTTCATTTCTATCAGCTATAATTGATCTTTTCTGCCAGTGCAAATGCATGCTAAGATGAATTTAAAAATCATCTTAGAATGTATTTGCACTGGCAGAAAAGATGAAATTAACTGATAAAATTATCAAGACTGCAGAAGGATTGAGATTTGAATTTCCCGCTTATATTCTAATTTAAACTCGATATACTGCTGCTTTGGGTGTCTGCCAATTCCTCTCTTCCTTCCTCTTCTGTCTTTCTTTCCTTCATTCTTTCCTCTTCCTTCTGCCTATGGGTGACTTTACTCTTCCTCTTCTGTCTTTTTTTCCTTCATTCTTTCCTCTTCCTTCTGTCTGCGGCTGGCTCTGCATTGAGTGACAAGCCAAATGGCTTCCTGTACACCAGGTGGTAGCCATATAACCAAATTATGGCACCTGGTGGTTTAGTGGGTAATTAAGGTGCACCAATTGGATTAAGCCTGCATAGGTTTATATCCAAGGGATGGTTGGGGTTTATTGCTCATGTAATGCCACTCAGGGATGAGTGAGGTTGATCTCTCTCATCTCAAATGTCAGGACCCATTTCCCTGGCCCTGGGCTCCTATGTTTCTCGTGGGACAATGTAGGATTGGATGATGGATGGATGTCTTAGCATTTACTGAAGTCATTATGTAGTGCTGGCATGGGGGGGGGTCACCTTGCCCTGAAGATTAGCTGTGTGTTTGAACGTCCCACCACTTGAGCTGATGCGGGAATGCCACAGCCACCAACAGTGATATAAGGTGTAGTTGATAATGACAGCAGTCAACTGAGCATAATGCCACCACATAGCCTAATATAGTTTTCATTAGTAATCCCTCTATTATCCAGATGTCCACTACACTGGCAATCCTTTACCTGGATGCTGTGATTTGGCTGTTCAAAACCATTTTTTGTACATTCTTCCATTTATCTGGACAAAATGCATGCCTCCGGTGATGTTAGGGCCGTGCGAACATTTTCGCCCGCCTGTGGTGCCATGCTGTCTGGCTCGATATCTTACCCAGCATTAGCTGGGTATGTGCACACGTGTGTGTATGTATGTATGTGTGTGTATTTGAGTGAGGGAAGGATTGTGTATGTGTACATATGAGTGTGTTTTGTTTCATGTGAGAGAGAGAGAGAAAAAAAAAAAAAATAAATAAATAAATAAATACAGGAATGAGATGGGCGAGCGTTTTACACTGGCTTGCAAAGTTAGGTAATGTAAGAAGGAGGGCCAGGGGAGAAGTCCATTATCCGTACGGAGCCATTACCTGGACATGCCTTTAGCTCTATTATGTAGGATAATCGAGTGATTACTGTATAATGCTGTAATACTGTTCAAGAAAGTCGGACTGTTCAACAACCATATGTCATGTAACAGTGGATGTAGCGGTATGTGTGGCAACGCTGCAAGTGATTCAAGCCACTGCCATGGATACCGCCATGCTCTGACTGGGAGACGTAAACAAAATACTCCACGCCCACACCGTGCGCCAGTCACTGCCTGTAATTCACTATAATATGAGTGTCACCATTTGTTGTCAAGCCCTATAGTCACTGTATGAATGTCACTGTCACTGGATGAACAAGTATATGCACATACAATTATACTCATTTTTTTTTATTGAGGCATAGATGCACTTGACAGGTTGGTGATGATTGGTTGATTGCAACATTACCTCATAATCTCTTTACTCATTATCATTATTAATTAATACTATATGTCTGAGGGGGGAATTTGGGTTAGTAAATGTTATTTGGACATGTTGCATTCAGCCAATCATCACCAACATGTCGAATGCATCTTCGCCTCAATAAAAAAAACTGAGTATAGTTGTCACAGATGTAGCTTGTTGCAGAAAGCATACATGCGTGTGTTGTGCATGAGCACCACATGTGTGGCAGGAGTGGGTTGCAAATTACTGATTAATATGACAAAGCCAGCTGAAGGCTTACACCATGAATATTTCCTGTGTACGAGGCCCATGTCATGAAAAAAATGCAGAAATTTCCTTGAACGTCTGTTAGGTGTCATTGATCCCTCGTGCACAAAAAATTTGAACAGCTCCCAGCTTTGCTGGTGCTTAGAGGGTTAAACGTCACCATTTATAAAAGAAATAGAAAACACTGAAATTTGAAAACGCACTCAGAAAATACTCAAAGAATCACAAGAAGGGCTTTGGTAAAGAAAAGAAAGAAAAAAAAGAAAAGAATGAAACTGAAAAGTGAGGCGGTCCCATGTCTCCTTGAAGAATACCAGAATATGAATAAAAAAAAGTTACTACATGACAGTATTGTGATACCAACTCTAACGTACGGAAGTGAAGCTTGGACATTGTTGGAAGGACATAAGTCAAGAGTGAGAGCAGTGGAAATGAGTTATTTAAGAGGAGCCTGTGGAGTCACGTGGAGAGACAGGCTGACGAATGAGGATATAAAGGAGCGTTGTGGTGTGGATGTGGATGTGATAGGAAGCGTTGTGAGGAACACACTGAGGTGGTTTGGCCATGTGGAGAGGATGGAGGGTGAAAGATTGACGAAGAGAGTGTATGTGAGTGAGGTGGAGGGTGGAAGAGGGAGGGGGAGACCGAGGATGAGATGGAGGGATGGGGTGGAGAGGTATATGAGAGAGGGGGGTGTGAGTTGGGAGCAGGGCAGTGAAATGGCGGGGGACAGGGCGACTTGGAGGCGATTTGTTTGTGGCCACCCCAAACGGGATTGAGGCGTCTGGCAATAGATAGATAGATAGAATAAAACAGGACACAATCACTGTGAAAAGAAGTTAGCAAATGTATTAGTAAATATCCAAGGACGCCACTGAAAGGGTACTACGCCGAGCCACAAGGACTGTCACAAGTATCTCACACCTCCTATACTCCTCCAGACTTCAGGCACTAGGATTACCAACCCTAAACTTCAGAAAGCAGCAAACTGACTTTATTCAACTCTACAAGATCACAACAAACACTGATTAGGTTGACGTTTGTAACCACTACTCTATGTGTGATCGAGGCAGGGTATATCTGCACCAAGTCTGGCAGCAACCACCAGGGACCACCATCTCAAGTATCAAGTTCAACAATCATCAACAATAATAACTTTTTCCCAGCAAGAATGATCAAACCCTGGCATAAGCTCTCAGAGGCTACAGTTTCCAGCACAACAGTTCACTGGTTCAAAGAATGTCTGGCATGGGAACGTAGTGACCATCCGGACTTGTACCATTACAACTTCTCCTACTAGGAGCCGCCAACCTCAACACCTTGGTACGGTCTTATTACCCTCTGGGTACCTACTGACCGATACTTAAAGTAAATACTTAAGGAAGGTAAATAGGCCTACTTTACTTTGAGCAGCAGAAACATTTTCCCAAATCAGTACTTCTTCTTGCTGGTATGTTATATTTTTCTGATTATTTCTATCTATCAATCTACTGCCAGATGCCTTAATCCCGTAAGGGGTGGCCACAAACAAATCGCCTCCATGTTTTTTTTTTTTTTTTTTTTTTATGCGAGGAAGAAGGAACCAAAGGCCATGGCCCGCAGTAACAGTTCCCTCCAAGAGAAAAACAAAATACAACAGAGAGCCAAATTCAAGATCCGATCATTTGGAGATGCCTGGACACACTGCGTTTGAAAGACTGGAGATCATAGGCAGCAGGAAATACAGATAGAGGGAGACAGTTCCAGAGCTGACCTGTTGCATAAATGAAAGACTGGGAGTAACGGTTAACTCTTGCATTAGAGAGCTGGACAGAAAAGGGATGAGAGTTTGCTGCTAGACGGGTGCTACGCGCCCGTCGTAGAGGTGGAGGAATGCAAGCAGACAGTTCAGAGGAGCAGTGACCATTAAAGTAGCGATAGAAAAGAGATAAAGATGCAACAGTGCGGCGAAGAGACAGAGGTTGAAGAGAGTCAGTAAGAGGAGGAGAGTTAATGAGACGAAAAGCCTTTGACTCCACCCTATTGAGAAGAGCTGTATGTGGGGAGCCTCCCCACACATGAGAGTTGTACTCCACACAGGGGCGGATAAAACCTCTGTATAGAGTCAACAATTGTGCAGGGGTAAAGAAAGAGCGGAGTCGGCTTAGCACACCCAATCTCTTGGAAGCAGATTTTACAAGAGATGTAATATGGTCTTTCAAAGATAAGTCCTGAGTAAATGAAACCCCAAGCATGTTCAAGGATGATGCAGGATTAAGCTGAATATTATTAAACATTAATGGGTATACCTGTGGAAGATTTTGTCGGGTTGATAGGTGCAAGAACTGAGTCTTAGATGCATTAAAGACAACCATATTATTTTTACCCCAGTCAGCGATACGAGCCAAGTCAGACATTAGGTGTGCCATAGCCTCATCCCTTGTTTCTTGAAGTAACTGTTGAGATGGGCGTTGCGGGAACCGAATGGAAAGGTGAAGGGTGGAGTCATCAGCGTATGAGTGGATAGGGTTAGATGTACAGCTTAGAAGATCATTGATGAATAAAAGGAAGAGAGTTGGTGAAAGGACAGAGCCCTGAGGAACACCACTGTTGATAGATCTAGGAGAAGAACGATGGCCGTCTACAACAGCGGCTATAGAACGACCAGAAAGGAAGCTAGCGATGAAGGCACAGATAGAAGGATAGAAACCGTAGGAGGGCAGTTTGGAAATTAAAGATTTATGCCAGACTCGATCGAAAGCCTTTGAGATGTCAAGTGCAATGGCAAAGCTTTCGCCAAAGTCCCGAAAGGAGGATGACCAGGAGTCTGAAAGGTAGGTGAGAAGATCGCCAGTGGAGCGTCCCTGACGGAACCCATACTGACGATCGGAAAGAAGGTTGTGATAGGAAAGATGCCTTAAAATTTTTCTATTAAGAATTGACTCGAAAACTTTTGAAATACAGGACGTTAAAGCAATTGGACGATAGTTGGAGGGCCGGGAGTGGTCACCCCTCTTTGGGACTGGCTGAATAAGAGCAAACTTCCAGCAAGAAGGAAAGGTACAAGTTGACAGACAAAGGCGAAAGAGTTTGCCTAGGCAAGGTGTAAGCACAGAAGCACAGTTCTTGAGAACAACAGGAGGGACCCCATCAGGCCCATATGCCTTGTTAGTACTGAGGCCAGTGATGGCAGAAAATACATCAACTGAAGAAATTTTAATGTCAGCCATGAGGAAGTCAGAGGGGAGAAGTGATGGAGGAACAGCATTTCACTGCCCTGCTCCCAGCTCACACCCCCCCCTCCCTCATATACTTCTCCACTCCATCCCTCCATCTCATCCTTGGCTGACCCATCCCTCTCCCCCCCTCCACCTCACTCACATACACTCCCCTCTTCAGTCTCTCACTCTCCATCCTCTCCATGTGGCCAAACCATCTCAAAGTGTTTCTCCTAATGCTTCCTATCACATCCACATCCACACCACAATGCTCCTTCACTTCCTCATTTGTCAATCTGTCTTTCCATGTGTCTGCACATGCTCCTCTTAAATAACTCATTTCCATTGCTCTCCCTCTTGACTTCTGTCCCTCCAACAAGGTCCAAGCTTCACTTCCATACATTAGAGATGGTATCACAATACTGTCATATAGTAGTAACTTTTTCACTTCCATGCTCACTTCCCTGTTTCTTATCACTGCATTCAAGGAACCAGCAACTTTTCTTCCTTGTTGTACCCGTTCATGTACTTCACCCTCGAAACTTCCATCCTTACTCATCAAACTACCCAAGTACTTACGGTAAATACACTTACATTTTCCATTATTTCTTGGGTGGTAAATAAACAATTCTTGTTAAATCTGTTTCCCCGTTGTTTTTATCTATGTTCCACCGTGTCAACTCTTGTTTGATTTCTCGGTGTAATGGTGGATGCGACTTACCCACAGCTTGCATTTCAGATACCATTTAGCTGCTACTCCAATATGACTCATGATAAATGAGAATTTCCACAACTTACATGAAAGGAAGATCATTTCATCCATCCATCATCCAATCCTACGTTGCCCCATGAGGAGTGTAGGAGCCCAGGGCTAGGAAAGTTGGTCCTGGCATTTAAGATGAGTGACCAGCCTCACTCATCCCTGAGTGGCATTATGTGAGCAATAAACCCCAACCATCCCTTGGATATAAACCTTCACTGGCTCAATCCAATTGGAGCACCTTTATTACCCACTAAACCACCAGGAGCCCAAATTTGGTTATATGGTTACCACCCAGCATGGTAAATGGTCTCCTGGTGTACAGGAAATCAATTGGCTTGTCACTCAGTGTAGAGATACCCACAGGCAGAAGGAAGAGGAAAGAATGAAGGAAAGAAAAACACAAGAGGGAGTGTAAAGTCACCCGAAGGCAGAAGAAAGAGGAAAGAATGAAAGAAAGAAACCTTACTTAAAGAAATACTGAGTATAGTCTAATCTAGCCTCATTTACCATAATCTATCCATATACAGTACAGTATGACCTAATCCTACAAAAATCACCACCACCTACGGTAACAAAGCAACATATCCTAACCCACGGGAAAATAAGCTAACCTAGCCGGTATTTATTACTAACAGGGCTGTACTCACTTCATTGGTGATTGGGGTCATTTTTCAATTTTGTTTTTGTTTTTGAGTATTATCCAGGGCATGAAGGTCATCGCATTTCTAATCAAAATTATGTCTAACAACATTTTCGGTTCCACAAGAATAAACCTACTGTATCCAAAATCAAGCGGGCAGGCAGCAGGGCCATCTTTCTTACCTCTCTCCCACGCAGCCCATGGCTAGACTGATGGCTGTGCCATCTGGTAGTGCCTTTGCTCCTATCAGTGCTCTTTATTACTTCGCTTGCGTGGGAGCAGCCAATCAGCGATCTCAAATTTTTTATTCGGATTCCTTCCTTGAATTCAGTTTCAACATGTAGTGTCTTTGAAATGGCTGTTCCCCTCTTCCACTATGGATTTTGAAGGACTTGTATGAAGATGATGAAAAAAACATTAGAAATTCTGGCTGCACATGGTGTCCTTCCATCATCTGTGAGGTGTCCACATTGTGAGTGACCCTGTAGATACCATAAATACAAAAGACAAGGGTTTGTGACGGTACAAGCGTTATTCCCAAAACCAAGAAACTCCGGGGATGTGGCTTTACTGTTGCTCATTTCAAGGGAACAATTTTGGAAGAGACCTGCTCCTTCACATTCTCACTAAAGTTAGTAGATTCGGTTAGGTTATGTAAGGTTAGGTTTGGTTAGGTTAGGTTAGGCTTGGTTAGGTAAGGTTAGGTTAAAATAGGTTTGGTTAGGTAGCTGAGATTAAGTTAGGTTTGGTTTGATTATGGTTAAAACACGTTTTTTCCGATGGTTATTTTTCTATTTATGATTTTCACCTTCTAAATCCCCAGTTTTTCTTCTTTTTCCCTCATTTCCCCACCCAAAACCCCGCATTCCCATGGGTCCCCTAAATTGTAGGGGAGGGGGGGTGGAGAGGCAAACGAAGCATTTCTGATGGAAATGAAGGTCAAAATCACATGAATCACAACAAAAGCCATCGGAAAAAACATTTCAACCATAAAATCGAGTACAGCCCTTAGTAATATTCACCATCTAAGCTAACAGTTTAACTACACCTAATCTAACTGTACCTAATAATTTAACCTAACCTAACCTCCAGTTGGGAAATGAGAAACGAGAACCACCTTTGAGTAAGCCTCTTTCATTATGTCGGGAACACTCATGGGTATAACTTGACAAATGACATGATTAGAATGGGGGGGGGGAAATTCAGCAGGAAATGGGCAATTATAATCTTGGAAATAGTCAAAAAAAAAAAAAAAAAAAAAAAAAAGGGAAATCAAACAGTGGGAATATGAACTGAATTAGTAAGGTCTTTCTGCTGCTTAAAGCATAAACTACATTTACCAACATATAAAAAAAAATGAAATACTGCGTAACTGACGTACATAAATAATAAAAATATATGATCTACAACAACTTAAGCTATACATGCAGACTACTCAGTAAAGAAATATTGAAAAAAAAAAAAAAAAAGGCTTAGTAAACTGCACTCACACCCTTTCTCCTTCACAATTATCGTAACTAACAATACCTCCTTTTTATTCCCTAACTCTGATCTCAACTCATACATTATCTTATCTCTTATATCTTATCGTAGGAGCTTTACATAAATGAAGTTTAACGAGTCTCCTATCTCTCACTTCCTTCATCCAATATTCTCTAAATTTTCTTTAGCTATCAACAAAGTCCATTACTTTCATCCTGGGTCCATGGAGTATTCAAACTTGTAGATAATGCAGTAGAAATTGAGCAAATAAAGAAATGAGGCCTCAACTCCCATTATTGTTTACGTCGCTTTAATGAATTTACTTCCATTTTTATTTACATTTGGATAAGCCATAGAAAATGTAATCCTCGACTTCCCGTTCCTAAAATATTTAACACGTAGCGTGGTCCTCTTTCGAGACCAGAGCATAGGACAAATAAGAGAGAGGTAGGGCACAAAAACTCCAGGCAATAACCTTTCACGTGTATTACTCAGTCAGACAAGGGACAACAGCAGAACACAATATTTGGTTGATCATAAACACTTATATCTAGATAATCAGTATCTCACAGGATACTATGGGAGAATACACTTAAAATAACACTCGAGGCGGAGTATGCAGAATTAGTACAGTCCAAGATCTCTGAGCGCGTGGAGTTAAAGGTGAGGCTCACTAGGGGAGGGTGTAAGACACTGGGGTCTAATTGTGATTATGGTAGTATGAGGCGGAGTTTACCGGTAGCGTGTTTACTATTTTCGGGGAGCAAGGGACTTTTGACTAATTATTAATACAAACTTCACGGCTTGGGTGTTTCTCTTACTGTGATATGATGTGTATTGTGCATGGGTCTTATTCACTACTACTTTGATTCTGCATGGACTGTTCACTGTTCCGCCTTGTCACTGTGAGACCATTATAATTCCAATTTCACTTAAACACTTGGTCTGGTACCGGTACTACGAATGTACTTTATCGCCTCGCCACTGTTATACTACACTAGGGGCGCAGTCACTCGTATGGGTCACTGGGCGGCGGGGAGACAAGCCGGCTACAGCTCTGCAGGGGCAGGGGCACCGCCAGGGTAGGCCGTGCCGAGAGGGCACGGGATCACGCGCAGGGGCGTCTTCTCTCGTCCGGGGCTGCAGGTGGCGAAGGGGCCCGCACTTTTCGGGCTGGGAACAGGAATGTGGCCCTCCGGACAGGGGCCGAACAATTGCCTGAACCTCTCGTTCAGGTTCCTGCCGCAGGTACAGGTCCTCCGCCGTCGGGGCGTAGGGAGGTCCCGCCTGGGCGTTCTGGGGAGGGCCTGGGATTCCCGAGGGCTGCGGCCTCCGGAGCTAGGCGGCTCCGTAAGAGAGGGGCTGAGGCACAGGTCTGCGTCTGGGTCCGTCATGTGGGTCTTCTCCAGGGCCAGCCGTAGGGAGCTGAGACCGGGGGAGGCTATAGGGCCTCTCCAGTACTCCTCTTCGTCCTCTGCGTCAAGGGTCAGGGAACTCGTCTCACGCTGGGGCGGCGGGGCTGCTCTCTGCTTCTTCCGGCCGTGGGGCCCGGCTACTGGCCGTGGCCTGAGAGGGTGAATGACTACCAGCGAACCCAGGGACACCTTCGGAGCGGCTACCGGCCGTCTGACGAAGGCGGGAGCGGCTACAGGCCGACTCCTGCAGGAGGGATGTGGAAAGGCTACAGGCCGACTCAGGGGCAATGCCTTTGGAGCGGCTACCGGCCTTCAGACAAAGGCGGGAGCAGCTACAGGCTGACTCCTGCAGGAGGGGTGTGGAGCGGCTACAGGCTGACTCCTGCAGGAGGGGTGTGGAGCGGCTACAGGCTGACTCCTGCAGGAGGGGTGTGGAGCGGCTACAGGCTGACTCCTGCAGAAGGGGTGTGGAGCGGCTACAGGCTGACTCCTGCAGGAGGGGTGTGGAGCGGCTACAGGCTGACTCCTGCAGGAGGGGTGTGGAGCGGCTACAGGCTGACTCCCGCAGGAGGGGTGTGGAGCGGCTACAGGCTGACTCCCGCAGGAGGGGTGTGGAGCGGCTACAGGCTGACTCCTGCAGGAGGGGTGTGGAGCGGCTACAGGCTGACTCCTGCAGGAGGGGTGTGGAGCGGCTACAGGCTGACTCCTGCAGGAGGGGTGTGGAGCGGCTACAGGCTGACTCAGGGGCAATGCCTTTGGAGCAGCTACCGGCCGTCTGATGAAGGTGGGAGCAGCTACAGGCCGACTCCTTCAGGAGGGGGTGTGGAGCAACTACAGGCCGTCTCCGGAAGGACACCTTCTGACGAAGGCGGGAGCGGCTACAGGCCGTCTCCTTGTTACCCTCAGGTTGGCTACTGGCCAATTCCTTAGCGAGGGGCGGGTGGCTACTGGCCATCCCAAGAGGGAAGACACCTTCAGAGAGGCTACTGGCCAACTCCTGAAGAAGGCAGGAGTGGCTACAGGTCGACTCCTTAAGGGTACTGGTAGGAGCTGGACAGACAGCTCCACCCTGAGGTTGGTTAGTGGAAACTCGCCTGGAAGGTAGTGCAGGATTCCTGCTATGGCGACGGCGGGGCGGCTCCGAGTCATAGGGGCGTATGGCCCGGGCTGACTTGGGCCGTTGTCGCACCGAGTCTTGGTGCACCACTGCTGCTCCTCTGTAGGGTCCTTGTGGGGGTGTCTGGGAGTTCATGGGGGCACTATGCTGTATTTCACCACCGTCCGCTTGGAAAAAGTCACATCCCCATGACTGGAGGTGACAGACGTGAGTATCATGGGTGGCTTACATGGGCTGGAGATTTTTGAGGAGGGCTCGCCAGGTAGTGATGGTGAGGTTTCCATCTTGCTCTGCATCACAGGTGAGGAAGAGAGCGGAGGTGGCGGTGGAGGAGTGGAGGAGGTGGAGGAGGTGGTGTGGTCCTCGGACCCTGCCGTTTCGACCGAGGGTAGGTGCCCATACAGCCCGTTGGATTCTCATTGTTGTGGTTGTTGCTGGTGGTGTGGTGTGGTGCTGAATGCTGGACACCAAGGATAGGAGTCGGGTCTTGTGCCAGGGGAATGTGGCGTAGGGTCTCTGGGAAGTACAGGTGGCTGGGATTTAGGCTTGGTGTAGCATGACAGTGTGAAGTTGAGGGGAAGCAGGTGGGGTGGGAGAGTGGGTGTATCAGGTGGGTGGGCGTGAGAAGTGGCCAGAGTGGATGGTTGTAGTTTTGAGGGTCGGCGTGGGTGGGAAAGTGGGTGGGCGGGGGCAGGAGGTGTGTGCTGTTGGGCGTGGGGTTGGTTAGGCGGGGTGTGAGGAGGTGGGAGTGGGTGTGTGGAGGTGTGGTGGGGGGGAGGAGGAGGCAGTGGGCAGGGGTGGTGGTGGTGTTGGTGTGTTGGCGTGGGTGGGACACGTGGAGCAGGGAGTAGGGGTCGGGGTGGCGGGAGGAGGTGGTGAGGGAGAGCAGTGGGAGGTTGGTGGTGCAGATGAGCTGTCAGGTGAGGTGCAGGGTGGTGTGGCGGCCAGGAGGCGGAGGTGGTACGAGGCGTGGAGGGGGAAGGGGGAGGGGGAGGAGGAGATGTAGCACTTGTAGGTGGGAGGGGGGGCGGCACCGGGGCAGGAGGAGGGACGGGGTGTAGGGCTGGGGCGGCAGGGGCAGGAGTGCGGAAGGGACGTACGTGGCGGTTTCGGAGAGTGCGGGGGGAGCCATGGTAATCAACGGTAACTTGACAGGGGTTGGGGACGCGGGTGATAGTGTGGGACCCCATGAAGCGGGGTGCAAGCTTGTGAGGGGTGGGGAGTTGAGTGATCATCACTGTGTTGCCAGGTCGGTAGGGGCTGGATGCTGTGTCGGGGCTGAAGTCCAAGTTATTTTGAAGGTGTGTCAAACGGCTCTTGAGGTGGTGTAGCAGGTCTGTTGCGGGAGCGGAGGTGGGTGGTTGTAAGTGTTGCCGAAGGAGCAGTAGGAGGGGTGTCTCACCGAAGATCTGGTCGTGTGGCGAAACTCCGTCTTCTCTGGGGCAGGAGTTGATGCTCCAATGGACAATTTTTACGTGGGCAGGTCAGTCGTCATCTTTAGTGGCTTCTATGCATGTGTGGAGTTGATTAATAAGGGTACGATGGCTGTGCTCGCACACTGCATTTCCCTGTGGCCAGTAGGGGGAGGAATGGGAGATGTACCCGAAAATTTTGGCGAGTTCCTCCCAGACTTTTCCGGTGTACTCGGGTGTGTTATCTGAGTGGATGGCTTGGGGAATGCCAAAGTAGGGGAAGACGTGTCAAAGGAGGGTGTCGGCTACTGTGACAGCGTGATGTTCCTTGGCTGGGCAGGCCACAACGAACTTTGAATAAGTGTCCACGAACGTGATTACGTATTGTAACCCAATTTTGGGGACAGAGGCCCTACCACGTCGATCACTAGGAGCTGCCAGGGTTTGTGGGTGGTGATGTGGCCCGATGGTCCTGCAGTACGTGTGATGTCTTTCCCGAGCGCACAGGCATGGCAGCTTTGAATAATTTCCTTGGTGAGAGTGGAAGGGTTTGGTGTCCAGTATGTGCCATTGAACACTTGCAGCAATTTTTTGGTACCCAGATGGATGCCATTATGGGCGTGAAGGTGGCGTAAGGCGTCAAGAGCGGTGTCAGGGGCCAGGAGGATATGACCAGAGGGGGTTAGGAGGTGGTCGCCCTGCTGGTATAGTTTCTTGAACAAGTGGGGAGGAAACCACGGGGGTCACTTCTTGCAGTGCCACTGCTGCAGGAGGTCTGTGTCTGGCCGGACGGCGTGGATGGGGAGCCGGGAGAGGGCGTCCACGTTGGTTTGGAGCTTGCCTGGTCTGTAGCAGATTTCATAATTGAATTCTTCTAGTCTCGCGCCATCTGATGAGTTGGGCACTGTGGGAGTCTGTCTTAATCACTGGAGGGACTGGTGGTCCGTGATGATGGTGACCTGGGTCCCGGAGAGGTATGCCCTGAAGTGTTGGAGAGCCCATACTATGCCTAAACATTCTCGTTTAATGGCGGCGTAATTTTTCTCTGCCTGATTCAGGGTACGGCTGGCGCAGGTGATGATATACTCGCAGCCCTCCTGGACTTGTGCCAACACAGCGCCTATGGCGGGTGTAATGCTAGGTGAAAAAGGCCCGACTCCTCGGTCCTAGAACACTTAACGTGTAGCGGGGTCCTCTTTCGAGACCGGGGCTTAGTGCAATAAAGAGAGGTAGGACAAAAACTCCAGGCAATAACCTTTACACGTATATTACCACAGTCAGACACAGGACAAAAACAGCAGATATTACAACACAGTATATGGCAAAGAAATAAAACCTTAACTAGGATATTAGTATCTCGCAGGATACTGGCTTAACTGATACTGATGCCAACACAGAAATTTTAGTGCACAGGTGTACAGGGAATGCAAGCGCGCGTGAGAGCGCAGGGAGTGAGTCTCACAAGGAGGGTGGGGGCAAGGAGAGTGACCCGCGGCGGGTCAGAACAGAGTTATAGTAATACTGGGAACGAGTAAGTATTATTAATTCAAACTTAGTATTTTCTAATAGCAAAGGGGTTTTGACAATTGATTCTATTCCTCGTTTACGTTCACGCTAGTCGCTGGGAGGAGATTCTTAAAGAGAGTGGAGGACACTGGGAATTCACTGTGTTTATGGTAATACAAGCGGGAGAATATTATTGACACTTTCTCTACTGTGTTCTTGTAACAAAGGACATGGGTGTATTTTACTACAGATGATTTCTTGGGGGAGTAGTCTTACTGGTTTTCTGCAAGGGCGTCACTCGTGAGTCTGATTCACCAGAACTTAGTTTCTGCACTCGTCCCTACTCATCCACCCGTGATTTCACTCGCCCCGATATTCAACATACATTAAGTCACTATCACTGTTACACTAATTCTGGGGCAACGTCACACTTAGCATAAGTCACTTCACTAGTTCTGGGGCAACACCACACTTAACATGATTCACTCATACAGTGGGGGCGGCAGGAAGACACGCTGGTGACAACTCTGCCGGGATAGGGGCACTGCCAAGGGAGGGCGTGCCGAGAGGGCACGGGACGGCTCGCAGGGGCGTCCTCTCGCGTCCAGGGCTGCAGATGGCAAAGGAGCCAGCAGTCTCCAGGCTAGGTTCAGGAGTGTGGCCCTCAGGACTGGGGCCGAACAGGTCCAAGAATCTCTGGCACAGGTCTTGACCGGAGGTGGAGGTCTTACGCCGCCTTGTGGGCATGGAAAGATCACGCCTGGGCGTCCTGGGAAGGGTCTGGAGTAACTGAGGGCTGCGGTCCCCAGAGTTGAGGGGCGCAGTCAGGGAGGGGCTGCGGCACCGACCTGAACTAGGGTCCATCAGGTGGGTCTTCTCCAAGGCCAGGCATAGGAAGCGGAGGCCAGGGGAAGCCGTAAGGCCTCGCTGGGGTTCTCCGATACTGGAGGTCCGGGCTCTTGTCTCACACTGAGGCGATGACACTGTCGACACTTCTCTTTGGCCGTGGGGCCCGGCAATTGGCTGTGGCTGCCCAAGGACACAACCATGAGGCGCCAAGGCCCGGCAATTGGCCGTGGCCTGAGTGGGAGATCAGCGTGCCTGCGGACACCTTCGGAGCGGCAATCGGCCGTCTGACGAAGGCGGGAGCGGCAGTAGGCCATCTCCTTCTGCTGGAGGGAGGAGCGGCAGTAGGCCATCTCCTTCTGCTGGAGGGAGGAGCGGCAGTAGGCCGACTTGGGGGCAGCACCTTCGGAGCGGCAATTGGCCGTCTGACGAAGGCAGGAGCAGCAGTAGGCCTTCTCCTTCTGGCGGAGGGGGGAGCAGCAGTAGGCCGACTCAGGGGCAGCACCTTCGGAGCGGCAATCGGCTGTCTGACGAAGGGAGGAGCAGCAGTAGGCCATCTCCTTCTGCCGGAGGGAGGAGTGGCAGTAGGGAGACTCGGGGGCAGCACCTTCGGAGCGGCAATCGGCCGTCTGGTGAAGGCAGGAGCGGCAGTAGGCCGTCTCCTGAGGGGCGCTGTCTGGAACTGAATGAGCAGCTCCACCCCTAGCTGATCCGGCAGTCCCATTCCCAGAAGGTAGTGTCCTCTTCCTGCTAGGGTGATGGTGCGATGGCTGGGTGTTATAGGGGCGCACAGCCCGGGCTGACTTATGCCGTTGTTGCACGGCATCCCATGGTTCGGCTGCGGCTACTCTGTGGGGTTCGGATGGGGGTGTCAGTGCTTTTCTGGGGGCACTATGCTGTACACCATGCATCTCGTTTCCAGGGGCACTATGCTGTACGCCACGCATTTCACCACTCTCCCCCTGGGAAAACTCACGTCCTCGTGGCTGGAGGTGGTATACGTGAGTGTCGTGTGTGGCATACGCAGGCTGGAGGTATTGTAGTAGGGCCTGCCAGGCGGCGGTGTAGGGGTTTTCTTCCTGCTCCGCGTCGCAGTTGAGGAAGAGCGTGGAGGTGGTGAGGGTGGAACGGAGGAGGGTTAGCAGGTGGTGTGGTCCATGGAGCCGGCGGTTCTTGCCGAGGGTAGGCGCCCATATGGCCCGTCTCACCTTCATCTTGCTCGGTGTTGCTGCTGGTGTGGTAGGGAGCTGTATGCTGGACACTGAGGGTCGGGATCGGGTTTTGTGCCAGGGTAATGCGGTGTCGAGTCTCGTGGGAGTGTAGGTGGAGAGGATTTGGGCTTGGTGTATCATGACAGTGTGAAGTCATGGGGAGGCGGGTGATGTAGGAGTATGGACGTATCGGGCAGGTGGGAGTGAGAGACGGCCTGAGCGGGTGGTGGTGGTTCTGAGGGTGGAGGTGGGTGGGGAAGTGGGTGTGTGGGGTGGGCTGGGTTGGGTAGTATGGGCTGCTGTGCATGTTGGGGGCGCAGTGGGGGGTGAGGCTGTCGGCGTGGGCGTACGCAAGGGTGGTGGGTGGAGGGCAGTGGTAGTGGGTTGTGGTGAGGGTGTGGTGGCGTGGGCAGGACACGAGGCATTGGACGGTGAGGGTAGGGCAGCTGAGGGAAGGGGTGAGGGAGAGCGAGGGGAGGTTGGTGTGGCGGGGGAGATGTCAGGTGAGGTGTGGGGGGTGGTGGCGGCCGGGGAGACTGAGGCGGTAGAGGGGGTGGAGGGGGAGAGCAAGGAGGAAATGTAGCACTCATATGTGGAAGTGGAGGGCGGCGCGGGAGCAGGGGGAGGTTGGGGGTGTGGGGTCGGGGTGGCAGAGGCGGGCATGCGGAAAGGACGCACATGGCAGTTTCAGAGGGTGCGCGGGGTGCCGTGATAATCTACGACAACCTGGTAAGGGTTGGGGACGTGGGTGATTGTGTGGGTCCCCGCGAAGCCGGGGGCGAGTTTGTGGGGGGTGGGAAGTTGGGCGATGATGATGGTGTTGCCTGGGCTGAAGGGGTTGGAGGCTGTGTCGGGGCCGAGGTCTAGAGTTTTTTGTAGGTGGTGCAGTTGGCCCTTCAGAAGGTGCAACGGGTCTGTAGTGGGAGCAGAGGCGGGTGGTTGCAGGTGTTGGCGCAGTGGTAGTAGGAGGGGGGCTTTGCCAAATATCTTTTCATGTTAGGAAACCCCATCCTCTCGGGGGCAGGAATTCATGCCCCACTGAACGATCTTCACGTGAGCCCGCCAGTCGTCGTTTTTCATAGCCTCGATGCGTGTGTGCAATTGATTCATGAGAGTACGATGGCTACGTTCACATACTATATTCCCCTGTGGCCAGTAAGGAGAGGAGTGGGATATTTTATACCCAAAGATTCTGGCGAGTTCCTCCCAGATTTTTCCAGAGAATTCAGGGGCATTATCAGAATGGATGGCTTGAGGGATGCCAAAATAAGGGAACACGTGTTGGAGAAGGGCATCGGCGACGGCGACGGCATGATGCTTTTTTGCCGGAGAGGCTACTACAAATTTCGAATACGTGTACACAAAGGTGATCACATATTTATATCCAGATTTGGGAAGGAGGGGGGCCTACTACATCTATCGCCAGGAGTTGCCAGGGCTTGTGGGCGGTGATGAGGCCCGAGGGTCAGTCAGTCCGGGTGACATCTTTTCCCAGCGCACAGGCGTGGCAAGTTTGAATGATTTCCTTGGCGAGAGTGGAGGGGTTTGGCGCCCAGTATGTGTCGTTAAACACTTGTAATAATTTCTTAGTGCCCAGGTGGATGCCGTTATGGGCATCAAGGTGGCACAGGGTGTCACATGCCGCATCGGGGGTCAGGAGGATATGCCCCGAAGGGGTTAGGAGGTGGTCACCATGTCGGCATAGTTTGGTGAACAGGTGGGCGGGAATCCAGGGGGACAGTTCCTTGCAGTGCCATAGTTGCAGGAGGTCCGGATCGGGCTGTACCGCGTGAACTGGGAGGCGGGAGAGGGCATCTGTATTGGTGTGGAGCTTTCTGGGCCTTTAGGAAATTTCATACTGAAATTCCTCCAGGGTTTCGTGCCACCTGACGAGTTGGGCGTTATGTGAGTCAGACTGGCGTAACCATTGTAGTGTCTGGTGGTCAGTGATGATCGTGACCTGGGTCCCGGAAAGGTAAGCCCTAAAATGTTGGAGGGCCCAAATTATGCCGAGGCATTCTTGCTTGGTCGCAGCATAATTCTTCTTGGCTGGATTCAAGGTGCGACTGGCGCAGGCAATGATGTGCTCCCGGACGGCTTGTACCTGGGCTAGTACGGCGCCTATGGCAGTGAGGGAAACATCGGTGTAGAAGTGAAAAAGGAGGGCATAATCGGGAAAGGCCACAATGGGGCAGAGATGAGCTTGTCTTTCAGCTGTTGGAAGGCAGCTCGCCTTTCTTCAGTCCAGATGAACGGCTCCCCCTTCCTGGTCAGATCGTGAAGAGGCTTTGCAATTTGTGTGAACCCCTTCACGAAGTGACGGTAGTAGGACATGAGTCCTAGGAAGGTGTGGACGCCGTGGACGTCCTGTGGTGGCGGTATGTCCACTATGACGTGGAGCTTGTCGGGATCTGGGGAGATTCCTGCCTGGGAGATAACATGTCCCAGGAACAAGACAGTCCTGGCTGCCAGTACACACTCAGAGGGATGAAGCTTGAGGCCTGCCTGGCGAATCCTAGTGAAGACTTGGCGGAGGCGCTGCAAGTGGTCAGCCCAGGTCTGGCTAAAAATGATGATGTCGTCCAAATAGGCCAGACATATCTCCCAAGTGAGGCCGTTCAGGACAGATTCCATTAGCCTGGAGAAAGTGGCAGGGGCATTGCAGAGGCCAAACGGCAGGACATCGAATTCATAATGTTTGCCGTTGCTCATGGAAAAGGCCGTCTTGCCTCGGTGTTCTGGATGTACAGGGACCTGCCAGTACCTGGACTGGAGGTCGAGGGTGGAAAACCAAGACACCCCGTAAAGGGAATCTAAGGAATCGTCAATTCATGGGAGGGGAGTGGCATCTTTGATGGTGACGTCGTTCAGGCGGCGGTAATCGATACAAAATCGCATCGTGCCGTCTTTCTTCTTTACTAGAACGACGGGGGAGGACCAAGGGCTGGTGGAGGGGGAAATGATGCCAGCCTCTATCATTTCATGTACCTGGCGGTCCTCTTCCTGTCTTTGTCAGGGGTTTTTCCGTCGGGAAAGGTGTCTAATGGGTGGGCCTGTCGTGTGAATTTCGAGACAGGTACGTGGTGTGCCCTATGTCTGCTGGTCCAGTCGCAAACAGGTCCTGGAAATCCAGGAGGAGTCGACGTAAGGTGTCTGACTGCTGGGTGGAGAGATGGTCGGGAATGAGGGGTAGGGGGGCAGGGAAGTGGGAGGAATGGGGCACAGGGCTCGGCTTCCTCCATCTCTCCGATAATGAGCCCTTTGGGGAGGATAAGGGGGGAAGGGGCGAGGTTGGCTATGCGGACGGCGGTGTGGTGTGGAGGGAGAAAAGTGGGAGATAAAAGGCAGGCAGAAAGGGTTCCCGGCGGGAGGAGGGGGGAGAACAAAACAGAAGGACTGGAGGGCCTGTTCAGGGCCAGTTCAGTAGGAGTAGACTGTAGCACCAGTCGAGCAGGGCAGTACTCCCGAGGTGGATGGAAAGCTGATGACAGGGAGTGCTGGAGCTCCAGTTTCATCAGCCCTCAGGACTAGTTCCTGACCATCCCCCTTTGCTGAACTTTTTCAGTGTCTCAGTTACACAGAGAGTAGGCCAGCACGCTCTCCAGTACAAATTTCTCTAACTATCTACACCAAACTACCATGCACAGTACACACTACACTTCCTATTCAAAATTCAATTAAAATGGCGTCTCTTCACCAAGCCTCGGAGTTCCCAGGGGGGGGGACCATAAATGCCCCCACCATCCGCCCCTCTCCCGGTGACGACTCGAGGTGCCTGGAACCACTGTCTGACTCTCTTCTTCTTCATTTCTGCAACATTCGCGGCCTTTCCTCTAACTTTCGCTCTGTTGAGCACCACCTCTCCTCCTCTAAACCTCACCTTCTTTTTTTAACTGAGACTCAGCTGTCTGAGGCAACTGACAGCAAACCCTTTTCTGTATTCTCCTACTTTCTCTATACTCATTTCAAAGCCAAAGGTGGCTGTTGTGTATATATACACAACGACTTATCTTGCTCTCGTGTTCCTGAACTCGATTCTTCTGAATTCTCTACACTCTGGCTTCGGCTTTCCTGTCATTCTCTGACTAAATATATCTGTGCCGTTTATTTATCCCCTAATTCTACTGACTATCAAAAATTCTTCGACTATCTTACTTCTATGATGGAACACATTCTATCCATTTCTCCTTTCTCTAAAATCTCCATTTTAGGAGATTTCAATGTTCACCACCACCTTTGGCTCTCCTCTCCTTTCACTGATCCACCTGGTGAACAAGCCTACATCTTTTCTATCCTTAATGACCTAGAGCAGCTTGTACAGCACCCTACCCGTATCCCTGACCGCCTTGGAGAGAGCTCCAATATACTTGACCTCTTCCTCACAACTAATCCTTCTACTTACTCTGTTAATCTTTTCTCTCCGTTGGGCTCCTCCGATCATAACCTTATTACCATAACCTGTCCTATCACTCCGGTACGGCCTGTGGACCCTCCAGGGAAACGTTGTCTGTGGCATTTTGGAGCTGCAGACTGGGAGGCCCTCAGGCAGTACTTCTTTGATTTTCTCTGGAATGATTATTGCTTCCATGGCCGTGAGCCATCTGAGTGTGCCTTGCGCATTATGGAGGTTATTCTCTCGGGCATGGAAGCATACATTCCTTTCTCATATCTTTTGACTAACGCAAGAAAGCCTTGGTTTAATCACGCTTGTTCTAATGCTGTCTGCAACAAGGAGAGGGCCTACAAAAGGTACCGGAGCCAACCCACCCCTGAATCACATCATCTTTACGTTTCTGCCCAGAATCGTGCTTAGTCTGTTCTTCGCTCTACTAAAAATAATTTCATCCATACTAAATGCTCTCAACTCTCCAACTCGAATTCTTCCCGCTCCTTCTGGCACCTTGCCAAAAATCTTTCTAACAACTTTACCTTATCATCCTTCCCTCCTCTTTTCTACTCTGATGGTTCTGTAGCTATTTCTTCTACTGATAAAGCAGATCTCTTCGCACAGACTTTCTCCTCCAATTCCACCTTAGACGATTCCGGTGCTGTTCCTTCATCACTTCCCCCCTCTGACTTCCTCATGGCTGACATTAAAATT
The DNA here is from genome assembly GCF_032717465.1 of Coenobita brevimanus. Taxonomy (NCBI): domain Eukaryota; kingdom Metazoa; phylum Arthropoda; class Malacostraca; order Decapoda; family Coenobitidae; genus Coenobita; species Coenobita brevimanus. The sequence continues at coordinate 58,977,883 of NC_137010.1, read as the reverse complement.
TCTTCAGTTGATGTATTTCCTGCCATCACTGGCCTCAGTACTAACAAGGCATATGGGCCTGATGGAGTCCCTCCTGTTGTTCTCAAGAACTGTGCTTCTGTGCTTACACCCTGCCTAGGCAAACTCTTTCGCCTTTGTCTGTCAACTTGTACCTTTCCTTCTTGCTGGAAGTTTGCTCTCATTCAGCCAGTCCCAAAGGAGGGTGACCACTCCCAACCCTCCAACTACCGTCCAATTGCTTTAACGCCCTGTATTTCAAAAGTTTTCGAGTCAATTCTCAATAGAAAAATTTTAAGGCATCTTTCCTATCACAACCTTCTTTCCAATCGTCAGTACGGGTTCCGTCAGGGACGCTCCACTGACGATCTTCTCACCTACCTTTCAGACTCCTGGTCATCCTCCTTTCGGGACTTTGGCGAAAGCTTTGCCATTGCACTTGACATCTCAAAGGCTTTCGATCGAGTCCGGCAAAAATCTTTAATTTCCAAACTGCCCTCCTACGGTTTCTATCCTTCTATCTGTGCCTTCATCGCTAGCTTCCTTTCTGGTCGTTCTATAGCCGCTGTTGTAGACGGCCATCGTTCTTCTAGATCTATGAACAGTGGTGTTCCTCAGGACTCTGTCCTATCACCAACTCTCTTCCTTTTATTCATCAATGATCTTCTAAGCTGTACATCCAACCCTATCCACTCATACACTGATGACTCCACCCTTCACCTTTCCATTCGGTTCTCGCAACGCCCATCTCAACAGTTACTTCAACAAACAAGGGATGAGGCTATGGCACACCTAATGTCTGACTTGGCTCGTATCTCTGACTGGGGTAAAAATAATATGGTTATTTTTAATACATCTAAGACTCAGTTCTTACACCTATCAACCCGACAAAATCTTCCACAGGTATACCCACTAATGTTTAATAATATTCAGCTTAATCCTGCATCATCCTTGAACATGCTTGGGGTTTCATTTACTCGGGACTTATCTTGGAAAGATCATATTACATCTCTTGTAAAATCTGCTTCCAAGAGATTGGGTGTGCTAAGCCGACTCTGCTCTTTCTTTACCCCTGCACAATTGCTGACTTTATACAGGGGTTTTATCCGCCCCTGTGTGGAGTACTACTGTCATGTGTGGGGAGACTCCCCACATACAGCTCTTCTCAATAGGGTGGAGTCAAAGGCTTTTCGTCTCATTAACTCTCCTCCTCTTACTGACTCCCTTCAACCTCTGTCTCTTCGCCGCACTGTTGCATCTTTATCTCTTTTCTATCGCTACTTTAATGGTCACTGCTCCTCTGAACTGTCTGCTTGCATTCCTCCACCTCTATGACGGGCGCGTAGCACCCGTCTGGCAGCAATCTCTCATCCCTTTTCTGTCCAACTCTCTAATGCAAGAGTTAACCGTTACTCCCAGTCTTTCATTTATGCAACAGGTCAACTTTGGAACTGTCTCCCTCTGTCTGTATTTCCTGCTGCCTATGATCTCCAGTCTTTCAAACGCAGTGTGTCCAGGCATCTCAAAATGATTGGATCTTGAATTTGGCTCTCTATTGTATTTTGTTTTTCTCTTGGAGGGAACTGTTACTGCGGGCTCATGGCCTTTGGTTCCTTCTTCCTCGCATAAAAAAAAAAATCCAAGCCTCGTGGTGGGAGGGAATGGTAACAGCGGCGGAGACGGTGGCGGGGAAGGAAGGAGAAGGGGTGGCGGGGAGGGCACTGGAGGAGGAGGAGGGGGGCACGGGAGGGGGAGAGGGGGCGAATCTTCCGGCCAGGGCCGTGGCTTACAGGTGCAAACGGCCTGGATGGACGGGGTGGGGGACGGAACTAGAGCTGTCGGTAGCGGCAGTCAATTGTAGCTCCGAGGTTTTGGAACAAGTCCTGTCCTAGATACCCGTCGTAGCTCCAGCAAGAGGAGTCGAAATAATGAATTGATGCTGGGTGGACACCGGCTGGTGGGTGTCGACCCGTAGGGTCCGAGTCTCCCCACGGATGGGCAGGGGGCCATCCCCCGCGTTCACATGGTGAGTGGCAGTAGGGCGGAGTGGGCCAAAGGTCGATCTGTGGCGGGAGAAACAGTGGCTGTAAAGGCAGGACCTGGCCGCTCCCATATCGACTAGCAGTCTGGCCTTCACGCCATTTAATTTCATCTTGTGGTACACTGGGGGGCGATACTTAAGGGTAATGGCCCCCGTCACCATGGGTTGGTACGGGGGCGGGCCTAAAAATCCAGCTGTCTGGGGCTTTCATTCTCCTGTTTTCCCGGATGGGGCTCGTCCATGGGTGCTAGTTCGTCTTCTGGGGCCTCACCTTCTAAAGAGGACACCTTACGTGAACCCGGGGCTGTGGTTCTGCAGCGAGCAGTTTTAAGCTGGTCCCATATGTAATGTAGGGGACAGCGGGAGCTGCAGGCTGTGAATTCCCACGGATTCACTAGGATCAGATTCGGATTTTCCCGCGGGGCGGGACGGACTGGGCGCCGGGGTAGGGCTGGTGCGAGGCAAGGGCGGTGGTGGCATGGTTGGAGGAGCTGGGGGTTGAGTGGGAAATTTCTTTACGACATTAATTTGCTGGGGAGTTGGGCAGGCGGTCAGGAGGCGCCGTATGTCTCCAGTTGGGTCATGGATAGTGAAGTGTTGTCTGAAAACACTCGGAAGCACTCTGAGCAGTGTTAAACGTGTGCTAATCCCGGGTTTCCTCATCTGCCTCCGGGTAGGAAGCAGTAACTAGGCGTCTTGCCTGTATCAGGGTATTATCTAAATCCACGTCAAATGAACAACTATCCAACTGGGATAGAGCCACCACTCTCCCTAATGATGGGGTGATGGCTTGAACAGCGAACTTGTAAAGTTCTGCCAGGTGAGCTCCGGGACGAATTTCGGTGCTATGTTTGCCGCCGCATTGCCCAATAGTCGGAGTGTGACTGCAATTTTCTGCTGGTCATTATCAAAGCCAATATCCAGTAAGGGTTTGATTATTGTCAGATACGTGTGTATATCGTACTGGTCGGGGTCAAACTTGGGTAACTGTACGTGCAGTTTAGTTGCCATTTTGCCAAATATTTCCTCTACCTCACTTCTACGCCCGGGTCAAGAACCACCGCTGGCCACCAGTGTAATGCTAGGTGAAAAAGGCCCGACTCCTCGGTCCTAGAACACCTAACGTGTAGCGGGGTCCTCTTTCGAGACCGGGGCTTAGTGCAATAAAGAGAGGTAGGACACAAAAACTCCAGGCAATAACCTTTACACGTATATTACCATAGTCAGACACAGGACAAAAACAGCAGATATTACAACACAGTATATGGCAAAGAAATAAAACCTTAACTAGGATATTAGTATCTCGCAGGATACTGGCTTAACTGATACTGATGCCAACACAGAAATTCTAGTGCACATGTGTACAGGGAATGCAAGCGCGCGTGGGAGCGCGGGGAGTGAGTCTCACAAGGGGTGGGGGGGCGAGGGGAGTGACTCGCGGCGAGTCAGAACAGAGTGATAGTAATACTGGGAAAGAGTAAGTATTATTAATTCAAACTTAGTATTTTCTAATAGCAAAGGGGTTTTGACAATTGATTCTATTCCTCGTTTACGTTCACGCTAGTCGCTGGGAGGAGATTCTTAAAGAGAGTGGAGGACACTGGGAATTCACTGTGTTTACGGTAATACAAGCGGGAGAATATTATTGACACTTTCTCTACTGTGTTCTTGTAACAAAGGACATGGGTGTATTTTACTACAGATGATTTCTTGGGGGAGTAGTCTTACTGGTTTTCTGCAAGGGCGTCACTCGTGAGTCTGATTCACCAGAACTTAGTTTCTGCACTCGTCCCTGCTCATCCACCCGTGATTTCACTCGCCCCGATATTCAACATACATTAAGTCACTATCACTGTTACACTAATTCTGGGGCAACGTCACACTTAGCGTAAGTCACTTCACTAGTTCTGGGGCAACATCAAGCTTAACATGATTCACTCATACAGTGTGGGCTGCAGGGAGACACGCTGGCAACAACTCTGCTGGGATAGGGGCACCGGCAAAGAAGGGCCAGGCGAGAGGGCATGGGACGGCTCGCAGGGGCGTTCTCTCGCGTCCAGGGCTGCAGGTGGCAAAGGAGCCTGCTGTCCCCGGGCTAGGTTCAGAAGTGTGGCCCTCAGGACTGGGGCAGAACAGGTCCAAGAATCTGTGGCGCAGGTCTTGGCCGGAGGTGGAGGTCTTACGCCGCCTTGTGGGCGTGGAGAGATCACGCCCGGGCGTTCTGGGAAGGGTCTGGAGTGACTGAGGGCTGTGGTCCCCAGAGTTGAGGGGCGCAGTCAGGGAGGGGCTGCGGCACCAACCTGAACTAGGGTCTGTCAGGTGGGTCTTCTCCAGGGCCAGGCATAGGGAGCAGAGGCCAGGGGAAGCCATAAGGCCTCGCTGGGGTTCTCCGATACTGGAGGTCCGGGCTCTTGTCTCATGCTGGGGCGATGACACTGTCGACACTTCTCTTTGGCCGTGGGGCCCGTCAATTGGCCGTGGCCTGAGTGGGGGAATCAGAGCACCTCTGGACACCTTCGGAGCGGCAATCGGCCGTCTGACGAAGGCGGGAGCAGCAGTAAGCCGTCTCCTGCTTGAGGGAGGTGCGGCAGTATGCCATCTTGGGGACAACACCTACGGAGCGGCAATTGGCCGTCTGACGAAGGCGGGAGCAGCAGTAGGCCATCTCCTTCTGGCGGAGGGAGGAGCGGCAATAGGCCGACTCTGGAGAAACACCTTCGGAGCGGCAATCGGCCATCTGGCGAAGGCGGGAGCGGCAGTAGGCCGTCTCCTGAGGGGCACTGTCTGGAGCTGAATGAGCAGCTCCACCCCTAGCTGATCCGGCAGTCCCACTCCCCGAAGGTAGTGTCCTCTTGCTGCTAGGGTGATGGTGCGATGGCTGGGTGTTATAAGGGTGCACGGCCCGGGATGCCTTATGCCGTTGTTGCACGGCATCCTGTGGTTCGGCTGCGGCTACTCTGTGTGGTCCAGGTGGGGGTGTCGTTGCGTTTCTGGGGGCATTATGCTGTACAACAAGCATCTCGTTTCCGGGGGCACTATGCTGTACGCCATGCATTTCAGCAGAGAGGGAGACATCGGTGTTGAGGCAGAAGGGGAGGGCATAATCAGGAAAAGCCACAATGGGGGCGGAGACGAGTTTGTCATTTAGTTGCTGGAAAGCAGCTCGTCTCTCCTCCGTCCAGAGGAACGGTTCCCCTTTTTGGGTTAGGTCATGGAGAGGTTTGGCGATGTGGGCAAACCCCTTTATGAAACGGCTGTAGTAGGATGTCAAGCCTAGGAAGGCTCGGATGCCGTGGATGTCCTGTGGTGGGGGTATGTCTGCAATGGCGTGGAGCTTGTCTGGGTTGGGGGAGATTCCTGCCTGGGAGATAACATGTCCCAGGAACGAGATGGTACGAGCGGCCAGGACGCACTTAGAGGGCCGGAGTTTGAAGCCTGCCTGGTGAATTCTGGTAAAAACTCGGCAGGGGCACTGCAGGTGGTCGGCCCAGGTTCAGCTGAAGACGGTGACGTCATATAAGTACGCCAGGCATATTTCCCACGTGAGGCCGCTGAGGACAGATTCCATTAACCTGGAGAAGGTGGCGGGGGCGTTGCAGAGACTGAACGGCAAGACATTAAACTCGTACTGCTTGCCATTACTTGTCGTGAAGGCCGTTTTGCTTCGATCTTCCTGTCACATGGGGACTTGCCAATATCCAGACTGGAGGTCCAGGGTGGAGAACCAGGATGCTCCATACAGGCAATCCAAGGAATCGTCGATTCGAGGAAGTGGAGTGGCGTCTTTGATGGTTACGTTGTTAAGGTGGTGGTAGTCGACTGGTGGAGGGGGAAATGACGCCTGATTCTATCATTTCTTGTACTTGGCAGTCCTCCTCTTCCCACTGTCTGGGGTTCTTGCATTGGGAGGGTTGTCGAATTGGTGGGCCTGTCTTATGAATCTCATACGACAGGTATGTGGTATGTCCTATTTCTGCTGGCCCTGCCATGAACAAATCTTGGAAATCCAGGAGAAGGCGGCATAGGGTGTCTGATTGAAGAGCGGAGAGATGGTCAGGAATGGGTGGCAGGGGGGCAGAGGAGTGGGAGGGGGAAGGGGCACATGGCTTGGCTTCTTCCATCTCTCCGATTATGAGCCCTTTCGGGAGGGTGAGGGGTGAAGGGGCAAGGTTCGCAATGCGGACTGCCGTGCGATGTGGGGGGAGGAATGTTGGAGACAAGAGGCAGGCCGAGAGGGCTCCCGGCGGCAGGAGGGGGGAGAATAAGACAGAGGGGGCCAGATTGCAGGTTGAGGGGCACCCAGGCCTCATGATGAGGGGGAATGGTAACAGCGGCAGAAATGGTGGTGGGAAAAGAGGGAGGAGGGGTAGTAGGAGGGGGCACGGGAGGGGATAGAGGGAGGGGGTGAGCCTTCCGGCCAGGGCCATGGTATACAGGTGCAAACGGCCTGGGTGGGGTTGGGTGGGGCACGGAACTGGAGCTGTCAGTAGCCGCAATCTATGGTGGCCCCTAGCTTCTGTAGCAGGTCCAGTCCTAAGTACCCGTCATAGTTCTGGCAGGAAGAGTAAAAAATTATAAACTGGTGCTGGGTTGACACTGGCTGGTGGGTGTCAACCCTTAGGGCCCGTGTCTCCCCACAGATGGGTAGGGGGCCATCCCCTGTGTCCACAAGGTGAGTGGCTGTGGGGCGGAGAGGGCCAAAGGTTGATCTGTGGTGGGAGAAGTAGTGGCTGTAAAGGCAGGATCTGGCCACTCCCGTATTGACTAGAAGTCTGGCTTTCATCCCGTTCAGTTTCATCTTGTGGTACACCGGGGGGAGGTACTTAAAGGTAATGGCCCCCGCCACCGTGGGATGGTGCGGGGGTGGGCCTAAACAATCCAGCTGTCTGGGACCTCCTTCCTGCTCCTGCTCGTGTTCCCCAGGATCGGTCTCCTCTACAGGTGCCAGTTCGTCTTCTGCAGCCTCGTCCTCCAGAGAGGACACTTTGCGTGAACCTGGTCTAGTGGGCCTGCGGCGGGCAGCCTTTAACTGGTCCCGAATGTCATGCAGTAGGCACCTGGAGCTGCAGGCTGTAAACTCCCAGGGATTCACCAAAATCAGGTTAGTTCCCTGTGGGCGGGGCGCCGGCACATGGGGTGTGCTCTAGGCAGGCTTGGTGCCGGGGTGAGGCTGGTGTGAGGCATGGGTGGACGTGGCTTAACTGGGGGAGCCAGAGTCTGAGTGGGAAACTTTTTCACCACATTGATCTGCTGGGGTGTCGGGCAGGTGGTCAGGAGGCGTTGTATTAGCTGGATGTCTCTATCCATGTCTCCTGTCGGGTCATGGATAGTGAAGTGTTCTTTTACAACATGGGGAGCACTCTCAGGAGAGTGTTAAAAGTATGCTGTTCCCGGGTTTCTTCATCTGCCTCTGGGTAGGCAGCAGTGACCAGGCGTCTTGCCTGAATTAGGGTATCGTCTAGATTCCTGTCAAACGTAAGACTATCTAGCTGGGATAGTGCCACCACTTTCCCTAGTGATGGGGTGATGGCTTGAATCACAAATTTTGTGAAGTTCTGCCAGGTGAGCTCCGGAACGACTTTTGGTGCTATGTTCATCACCGCTTTGCCCAGTAGTGGGAGCGTGACTGCGATTTTTTGTTGATCATTATCAAAACCAATATCTAGTAAAGGTTTGATGATTGCCAGATATGTGTGTACATCATACTGGTCGGGGTCGAACTTGGGCAATTGCATGTGTGGTTTAGTTGCCATTTTGCCGGTATTTCCTTACTACCTCTCTCGTACGCCCGGGTCATGAACCACCACTGTCCAACAGTGTAATGCTAGGTGTTTAAGGCTCGACTTCCCGTTCCTCAAACACCTAACGTGTGGCAGAGTCCTTTCGAGACCGGGGCTTAGAACAAATAAGAGAGAGGCAGGACACAAAAACTCCAGGCAATAACCTTTACACGTGTATTAGTCAGACATGGGACAACAGTAGATGTTACAACACAATATTTGGTTAATCACAAACACTTATATCTAGATAATCAGGATCTCACAGGATACTATTGGAGAATGCACTAAAATAACACTCTGGGTGGAGTATGCAGAATTAGTACAGTCCAAAGTCTCTGAGCGTGTAGAGGAGTTAGAGGTGAGGCTCACTAGGGGAGGGTGTAAGACACTGGGGTCTAATTGTGATTATGGTAGTATGAGACAGAGTTTACTGGTAGCATGTTCCCTTCAGTATTTTCAGGGAGCAAGGGACCTTTGGTTAATTATTAATACAAACTCCACGGCTTGGGTGTTTCTTTTACTGGGATATGATGGGTATTGTGCATTGGTCTTATTCACTATCACGTTGATTCTGCATGGACTATTCACTGTTCCACCTTGTCACTGATAGACCGTCATCATTCCAGTTTCGCTTAAAACACTTGGGTTGGTACTATGAATGCACCTTATCGCCTCGCCACTGTAGTACTACACTAGAGGTGCAGTCACTGTCTCATGGGTCACTGGGCGGCGGGTGCGGTGGGGAGACAAGCTGGCTACAGCTCTGTCAGGGCAGGGGCACCGCCAGGGGAGGTCATGCCGAGAGGGCACAGGATAACGCGCAGGGGCATCTTCTCTCGTCCGGGGCTGCAGGTGGCGAAGGGGCCCGTACTTTCCAGGCTGGGGACAGGAGTGTGGCCCTCTGGACTGGAGCTGAACAATTGTCTGAACCTCTCGTTCAGGTTCCTGCGGGAGGTAGAGGTCCTCCGCCGTCGGGGCGTAAGGAGGTCCTGCCCGGGCGTTCAGGGGAGGGCCTGGGGTTCCCGAGGGCTGTGGCCCCCGGAGCTAGGCGGCGCCATCAGGGAGGGGCTGCAGCACTGGTCTGCATCAGGGTCCGTCAGGTGGGTCTTCTCCAGGGCCAGCAGTAGGGAGCAGAGACCGGGGGAGGCTATAGGACCTCTCCAGTACTCCTCTACATCCTCTGTGTCGGGGGTCAGGGAACTCGTCTCACGCTGGGGCGGCAGGGCTGCTCTCTGCTGCTTCTGGCCATGGGGCCTGGCTACTGGCTGTGGCTTCCCAAGGGTGCGACCACAAGGCGCCAAGGCCCGGCTACTGGTCATGGCCTGAGAGGGTGAATAACTACCAGCGAACCCAGCAACACCTTTGGAGTGGCTACCGGCCGTCTGACGAAGGCGGGAGCGGCTACAGGCCGACTCCTGCAGGAGGGGTGTGGAGAGGCTACAGGCCGACTCGGGAGGTGGCTACAGGCCGTCTGATGAAGGCGGGAGCGGCTGCAGACTGACTCCTTCAGCAGGAACGAGGAGCAGCTACAGGCCAACTCAGGGGCAACGCCTTTGGAGCGGCTACCAACCGTCTGACGAAGGTGGGAGCGGCTACAGGCCAACTCAGGGGCAACGCCTTTGGAGCGGCTACCAACCGTCTGACGAAGGTGGGAGCGGCTACAGGCCAACTCCTGCAGGAGGGGTGTGGAGCGGCTACAGGCCGACTCGGGGACAACACCTTCAGGGCAGCTACAGGCTGTACGACAGAGGAGGGAGTGGCTGCAGGCTGACTCCTTCAGCAGGAACGAGGAGCGACTACAGGCCGACTCAGAGGCAACGCCTTTGGAGCGGCTACCGGCTGTCTGACGATGGTGGGAGCAGCTGCCGGCTGTCTGACGAATGTGGAAGCAGCTACAGGCTAACTTCTACAGGAGGGGTGTGGAGCGACTACAGGCTGTCTCCGTAAGGACACCTTCTGACGAAGGCGGGAGCGACTACAGGCCGCCTCCTTGTTACCCTCAGGTTGGTTACTGGCCGATTCCTTAGCGAGGGGCGGGCGGCTACTGGCCGTCCGAAGAGGGAAGACACCTTCAGAGAGGCTATTGGCCGAATCCTGAAGAAGGCGGGAGTGGCTACAGGCCGACTCCTTAAGGGCACTGGCAGGAGCTGGACAGACAGCTCCACCCCGAGGTTGGTTGGTGGAAACAGCCCGGGCTGACTTGGGCCATTGTCGCACCGAGTCTCGGTGCACCGCTGCTGCTTCTCCGTGGGGTCCTTGTGGGGCTGTCTGGGAGTTCACGGGGGCATTATGCTGAATTCCTGGTGGAGGTGGTTGGGCGTTCCAAGGGACACTATGGTGTATTTCATGCACAGATGTAGAAGAATCGGGCATAGTTTCTGAGCTGGTGGGAGTAGTATGATGAATTGTAAATAATTTCAATTACTTCTAGGTGCACGTAATAAATATTGTTATTCTATATTTTCCTCATCAATTTAATTAGGATTTTGCATATTAACGCTTACCTGTTTTTTGCTCTTACTTCATCCTTTCTGCCTCCGGACAATTAAATTTATGTAGGTCATGAAGGGTTTAATATAGGTTACCTCGTATCTAACCCTTCCAGTTCAAGAAATCTCTTTTAAGCAATTCAGACAAGCCCCAACACTTTTGGGAACGTTGTCGCTGAAAGCCAAGCAAGAATTAGTATTGGAAAAATGTGATACATTGGCTCATAGATGGTGCAAAAGTTACATATTTACTTCGACTAGTGAACACAGTAAGGAGACACGACAGTACATGAGGAAAATTTAAAAGCATTGAACACATTCAGTAGAGCAATTTGCTCTGTCTCTATCTATATATCTAGGCTGCTTCCCCCAAGGAAAGGGAGGTAGCCGAGACAGGACGACACTCCATATTTACTCATCCACTCAAACATATTCATTCGCATCTTAGCCCCTAAAATACACACCTCCGCGGCTGCCGGACCACCCACCTTGCCACCCCCCACCCTGCTGCCGAGCCGCAGCCCTACCACCACCCCAGGAGGACACCATGGCGGGGCGGGTCAGTGTGAGATTGACCCAGAGCGAGAAGGGCGCTGGGGCACCCCTACCTTGAGTCCCTCTTCCCTCAACCGACCCAATGGCGACAACGCAGGAATGAGAGATGACCTCATGGATGGAACAGCTCTCACCAGGTTTGGGGTGGGACTGCTCCAGATTCAGTCCCAAGCAACACCACCGTCATGCCCATCGTACGTACTGGGGAGGAACGGCCACCGTACACCCCTCAATTGCTTCCCCCTGTAGCTCCGTGGTCATGGTCACCATACATACCGGGGAGGGAGTGGTCACCGTACGCCCCTAAGCTACAGCCACATCTGGAGACGGCCTCGGTGCTTTAGCTATTGAGTGCACACTGACTGGCAAAGGAAGGAGTGGAACCACGATCACAGCCACTGTACGTGTTGGGGAGGGAACGTCCACTGTATGTCCCTCCTCCTCCTATGGGAGTAGCTCCACAGTCACGGCCACCGTACGTACTGGGGAGGGAGCGGCCACCGTATGCCCCTCAGCTACTTCCCATTGGGCAGGCAGAGCCACGACAACGTCCACCGTATGTGTCAGGAAGGGAACGGCTACCGTACATCCCTCATCTGCCTCTTCCTCCTTCGGGAGCAGCTCCACGGTCACAGCCACCGTATGTACTGGGGAAGGAACGGCCACCATACGTCCTTCTGCTGCTGCCCTTAGAGACTGTGGAACCGCCATAATGGCCACTGTACGTGTGGGGGAAGGAGCAGCCACTGTATGCACTTTGTTTACAGTCTCTAGGGTTCTCCCGGAGGAGAAGGTCCTTTGCATGGCCGACTCACTACCTCTCGGCTGTGTGGGATGCCCTTCACTCTCTCCCTCCAGGTGTGGTTCCCCGGAGGTGCTGTCATTCCAGGAGTGGTGGCGAGGTCCTGTCCCTACCCTGCAGCCAGTCCCTGGATGCCGTCGGCCCCTGATGGACGCCCGACAGGAGAGGTGCTGCAGTTTGTTCCTGACGGCACCCTGCTCTGTAGGCAACCACAGTACATGGTCTTCCAGGGCCAGCCAGAGGATCCCAAGGCGGGATCGCTTGGGCCCCACTCCCCGTCGACCCTCCGCCCAGAGTACTAGGTGACAGGCTCGCGTCCTGAAGTTGTTTGGCCCCAGCCCCGAGGGCCACCCATCAGGTCAAGGCCTCCAGACAGAAGGGCCTCCCTGCACCCCAGCTACGAAGCAGGCCCAGGCAGTGATGCCCCTGAGAGCTGTGCATTGTCTCCTGCGGGAGACCTCTCCAGAGGGGCCTCCACCCATGCCTGGGTGCCACCTCTGTTAACCCCAGGAACCACGGGCCTAGTGACGACTTTACCTCACCTCTCAAGTCGTGCCCAAGACTAAGTGAATGAGACAGAAGTGAAAGTGACAGTAGAACCGTAAGAATATAATATAAAGCGACGAACAGTGCATATAAATACAAGGGCAGAAATCAGTGGTCAGTGGGCACGAATAGTAAAGCAACTGTGATATACTAAGATGCTGTGACTATACCAGTGGCGCCCCAAAATAGACTGAGACCAACCAGTAGAGACAGTACCAGTTAAATAGTGTCGCCACGGCTAAGTGACATTCCTGTGAGCCGCGGCTCGCACCCAGTAAAGTGTATAGTAATATCAATCAATCTGACCCTTCATTCCATCAATGCATAGTGTATCCTGTTGAGTGTATTAAATGACAGTTGTGCCCTAACTCCAACACCTACACCGTGCTCTAGTTACTGATAATATCTATGTATGTTGATATAATTGTATTTTGCCCTCGACACCACTATTGTGCTTGTGTACACATTATACCTTAATAGTAACTCTGTCACCCTGTCCATTCTATATCCAGTGTCTCTTTGTCCTTGTATTGTAAGGTTTCCGAATTAAGACAATAGACATGCTAAGGTATACTGCCGAGTTTTTATGCCCTGTTCCTTTGTGGGTGCTTTACTTCCTAAAATGCCCGCCGCCGGACCATCCACCCTGCCACCCCCCACCCCACCACCGGGCCACCACCACCCTAGGAAGGGACAACGGGGGGGCTAATGACCCAGGGCAAGAGGGTCATCCAACCACCACTGACCTGTGCCCCTTCTCCCCGCAACTGCCCCAACGCCAGGTGAGCCTAGATCCACAACAACCTCAACAGCGGGCTGACCATCGACAGCAGTGGGGTGGGACTGATACAAAATCAGTCCCTGGTAGCTTTTTGGTGACAACTATAGCTACATCCCTTAAGAGCAGGAGGTCCCTTGGTGAGCCACGAGGTGTCCCCACCTCTGCCACAGTGAGCCACGAGGGAACACCACCCTCTGCCACAACTTTAGTGAGCCACGAGGGGCTAGTACCCTCTGCCACAGTGAGCCACGAGGGGCTAGTACCCTCTGCCACAGTGAGCCACGAGGGGCTAGTACCCTCTGCCACAGTGAGCCACGAGGGAGAAATACCCTCTGCCACAAACTGGACAGGAGGTCCTTTGGTGAGCCACGAGGGGCTATAGTCGTTCTATTTTATGAAGGCAGTTTGGGTGGGGAGCTCTGGGACCTCAGTCTGTTAGCTCTGTTGTCACATCGTCGCCACACACGTGCTCTCTCTCTCTCTCTCTCTCTCTCTCATATTTATATTAACTACTACTAATTTTATTTTCTTTATTTTCTCTCTTGTTTTCGACTTTTTTTCCACACCACCCCTGAGGTAAAAGTCTATAGGTGCTTTTTTTTTTTATAGCTTCCATGGCGGGAGACTGACCGAGTATGACCCGCTCACACAGGGCTGTCCCTCGTGTCACCACCTGACAACCTCGCAAAAGCAACCCTGACAAGTCTAATGAGATTTATACTATACAATAGCTTTTTTATTGAATTACATCTATACAGAGTGTTTAAAATTCATTTATAAGTAGTTACTAGCTTAAAATAGGAGAGTGAGAGAGAGAGAGAGAGAGGTGAACACAAATAATTACACGTGTGTCGGCGGCGATGTGGCAACAGAGCTAACAGTGTGAGGTCCCAAATCGCCCCACCCAAACTGCCTTCATAAAATAGAACGACTGTAGTACCCTCTGCCACAGGGACCCACGAGGGAGAAATACCCTCTGCCACGAACAGGGCAGGAGGCCCAATAGTGAGCTGTAAGGGGCCAGTACCCTCTGCCACCTCAAGGGTAAGAGTCCCTTGTAGAGAGCCAAAAGTGGGTCCCAGGGTAAAACAACCTGGAGCCACGACTGTGACGGAGACAGGAGAGAGAGTCGCCTCCGTGCTACCCTCCCTGTATAGGAGAGAGAACACGGTCTCCGTGTGTCCTCTACCTTCAGCAATCTCCTGCGAGAGTAGCTGGACACCACTCGGGAGAGTTGCCCCGAAGGTGTCGCCGGAGCAGAGACCAAGCCCCAGTCGGGGCCTGGCTCCTACTCCTGGGAAATTCTTGTCTCCCCCAGGCACCAGCAGGAGACGGGGCCGCAGCCTACACCTGACGGCGCGTCCCCTGGCAGACCTCCACAGCCCCAGGACCCCCAGGTGAGCCCAGCAGCCTATCAACACTGCCCTCCTCCCACCACGAAGCCTCCGACGCCAGACACGCCTCCTCCATCTGTTTGGCCCCAGTCCCAAGGGCCACCACTCCAGGTCGAGACCCCACATAGGCGGGCCTCCCTGCATCACGACGACGAGACCCTGAGAGGAGGGTCTACATCAGGTCGAGGCCCCAGGCAAGAGGGCCTCCCTGCAACGCACAGACGGAACGGACCCGGGTAGTGACTCCCCCTGCGGGTAGTGTGACGCCCGCCACGGGTAGAGTCCCCGGAGGTCCCCCCCCCCGGCTATAGTGACAGAGTGATACCACCCCAGAAAAACGGGTAAGATCAGTGATACCTTTTCAATCTCAATATACCCGAGAAAGTGGAACCGGAACAGTGACAGAGTGACATAGTACGATCTAGAGGAAGTCAACAAATAAGTGTTCGTGATCCCCATAAACTCACCTGCCCCTTTTTAAAGATAGTAATTCTATAATAGCAAGTCTAGCGTTGTTCCCCCCATCCCAGAATAAATAAACTCTCCCCGTCAGTGTGAACGGCAGCCCAGTGTTGCCAGGTGCTGGCCCTAAAATATCTGTAGAATCATCCATAAAATTTCTTGAGATTTGAAAAAAATTCTGTAGATCACAATTTCACGCATATATTGACAAAAGGTATGCAAATATAAGTCTTAGAAGTTATATGTGCCTTTATTTAAAAGAAAAAACAATATGATTAAGTCCATATGAATAATCTAAGATTAATGGTTTTGTTAAATTAAGAATATGGTATGAATTTTCATATTTCAAATTCATAAAATGCGGGTTAACACACAGTTACTATGGGTCAAGTTAGACATGAACCTAACTGAAAACTTAATACTGAAAACAAGGGCTAAAAGAGTGAGCCTCTTTTTCACTTTTCGTTTTGCTCATAACTTTCTAGGCCAAATAACTATAACCTTGTTATATTTGATAACCGTAGGAACAGTCGCTAACACCACTAATATATTCCAAATATGTCCAAACTTCTGAAACTAACTCTAACATACCTGCTTCTGACTCCCTCAGAATGTAAACAAAAATGGCAGTACACCGGCGCATTCGATTGTAGAAAAATGTATATATTTAATATTGAAATTTTCGTATTAGTTCACAGATTAAGCAGTTTATAAGTATATTAATTGTTATACTGCAAGTACTAGTCTAATATAGCTTAAGCGACATAATTTTAAATTAAAGAAAATACATTACTTCATAGAAAACTTTATGTTTCAAGGGTTAACTACTGTATACAATACGCTTTCTTTCAGGACTGTCTTCTTGCCCACTGCTAAATTTCTCTATGGTATTTGTAAATTGAATTCCTTTCCATATTACTTGTAAAATTTCTTGAGAATTTCTGTAATATATCAAAATATCTGTAGATTAAGCACAAAATTCTGTATTTCTGTAGATTCTTCCAAAAATCTGTAGAAATACAGAAATTTCTGTAGACCTGGCAACCCTGCGGCAGCCGGTTGTGCGTTAGAGTGTCGCCGCGCCTAGTTGACCAAGTCGAGTGTCGTGATCCGCCCCCTGCCTTTCTTATAGTAATACTCCTCCCCTGGACATTAATCTTGTATATTCCTCTTGTGACTGTGAACAGGGACTTTTTGGGCTTTGATGAAAGACAATCACCTTCACTTATAGAACCACAAGCCATGTTATATGTGAGTATAGTGTGTGTTGAATATCCCGTGTCATCCTAACGTAACTCTGTGTATCTGTATCCCATATCCTGAATATCACTCTATGTAATATTGTAACGGTGTTAGAATTAAGGTAATAGATGTGTTAAGGTGTACTGCCTAGTTTTTATGTCCCGTTCCTTTGTTGGTGCTTTACTTCCGGTCCGGAAAGAGGACCCCGCTCAGTCGCTAGTGTTTTTTAGGACGAGGAGTCGACCTAAAAACACTCAGCATAACACTTTCGCCCCAAAGGGGAGAAAGGACAGATCCTCACCGTACCACACCGTACGATGGTCAACTGTGCAGTGCAATCAGTGACAGCCGCAGCAGGGCCCGACAGCAGAGGTAGTTTGCCCCTGCCACATCATAGTAGGCCCATCCCCTTACCTGCGCCTGACCTGATCAGCTGATCAGACAAATGCGGGAGAATATCCTCTCAGTGCTGCATCATCATTTTTACATTCACAATTTCTCTCCATTCATATCTATCACGCACAGCCATCCTTGCCTGCTCAACAGACATCCCCCTCGCATCCGGCGCTCTCTTCACACTTCCATCCGTCCTATTCGTGGTCTTCCTCTCAGCCCTGCACCTCTCACATCAGATCTAGTTATCTTTTTCACCAATCGCTCATTATCCATTCTCTCCATATGCTTAAACCATCGCAACATCCTCTGCTCAACACGATCAGCCATCTCCCGAACAACTCCAGTTCTCCTTCACACTTCATCATTTCTCATTCGATCCATATGCGTCACTCCACACATACTACTCAAACACCTCATCTGCATTACATTCAAACATTTCGTCTCTGCTACATCCATATTCCATGTTTCAACCCCATATAATGCAGTCGGTACCACAACACCCTCATACAGCCTTCTCTTTACATCCATTCGAAGCGAACGACATCTAAACACTTTTTTTCATGCCTCCCAGGACCTTTCCTACTTCTTTCATTCTAAACTTCACTTCTGCATCTATTCTTCCATCCACAGCAACATGTGTCCCTAAATACTTAGAACACTCTACCTCCTCAAGCAACTCACCATTCAAAACTATAATCATCCTTCTACCATTTACGAACCTCGTACACTTCATCACTTTACTCTTATTCTCATTTACTTTCAATTTCCTTCTTTCACACACCCTTCCAAACTCCTCTATCAACTGTCTCAGTCTGTCCTCTAAATCAGCCACCAGTGCAGTATCATCTGCAAACAGCAGCTGCTTCAGATTCCACTCACTACCATCAACATTCACCAGACTCAGACCTCCACCTAACACTCTTGCATTCACCTCCCTTACAACACTATCAATTTGAACGCCTCATAAATACTTACTTATTATAATGTACGAGTAGAACAGATGAATAAAGACAAAAAAAAAAAAAAAGTATAAATCGTTGGTTTTGTGCCATGTAGTCAAAGGTTTAGTAAACTGAGACAGGATAAATCACCAGTAGCATGAATTTAAGTACAGTTTAGTTCCCCTTGAAACACCACATACGTTATTGTTTTCGGTGGTGGCGGAAATTACTAGTAAGTAGTAACATAATATTCCTGTTCATCTTATTCTGCTGACCTGTTCCCTAGAAGTTATTTAGAAGAATTAGGTGGTAATCAAAATATCCAGATGTTCAGGTAAATATCAGTAACGTAAATAAATACTTGTATAATTTTTTGAAGTTTAAATCAAGTTTGAATTAATTAGTAATGTGGCTGAAGTAAATGGTACCAAAGAAGTATTTTTTCCAAAATTTGTTTGATATTTTCTTATTTTTGGAACTTTCATTACTTGAGTTGTTACATCTGGATTAGTTTTATATATATATATATATATATATATATATATATATATATATATATATATAAACAATATATATATATATATATAGTATATATATATATATATATATTGTAATGCTAGGTGAAATTAGGCTCGACTTCTCGTTCCTATTTCACCTAACGTGGAGCGGGGTCCTCTTTCGAGACCGGAGCTAGTGCAATAAAGAGAGGCAGGACACAAAAACTCTAGGCAACAACCTTTACACGTATTTTACCACAGACACAGGACAAATCAGCAGATATTACAGCACAATATATAGCAATATAAAACCTTATCTAGGATATGTGTATCTCGCAGGATACTTGCTTCTCTGATACTAATGACAACACAAACAATCCTAGCGTATCAGGAATGCAGTAAATATAGGTGCGCGCGCGGGGACGCGGAGAGGAGGTCGAGATTCACTAGGAGGAGATAGGGGAGGTGCGGGGAGTGACTTGTTACGGCTAGGAGAAAGTTATGGTAATACTGGAAGGCAGCAGATACTAGCCGTGAAATTTATATGGTTTCCACTAGTCAAAATACTTTGGTAATTGATCTTATCCTTGATTTACACTTACTTGAGATTTGGGAGTGAGAGCGAGCGGTAAACAAGATTTTATGGGTAGCATGCGGGAAGGCGAGAATACTATTAATACTTCCTTTCACACTATTCCTTCACAGTAATGGGGGTATGTCTTTACAGGCACAGGCTTATTAATTATACAACAGAGATGTCACTCACACGTATAGTCAATCAGATCTTGTTCCACAGCGTGGGGGAAAGATAGAATACTATTAATACTTCCTTTCACAATATTCCTTCACAGTAATGGGGGTATGTCTTTATAGGCATAGGCTTATTAATTATACAACAGGGATGTCACTCACACGTATAGTCAATCAGATCTTGTTCCACATTCTCGTCCTTTAACTTCTCTCTGTGATCTGATTTACCCCGATATTCACTATATGAAATCACTGCACAATACGTACATTAGGGGAAATCACACTTAACCTAAATTACTCGTGCTACAATATCACACGTATTCATCAGGGGGATAGGCAGGAACATGTCATCGGTGATCCTGCTGGGCTAGGGGCACCGTCAATGCGGGGCGTGCCGAGAGGGCACGGGACGACTCGCAAGGGCGTCCTCTCGTGTCCTGGACTCCCCGTGGCTTCCGGACTTGGCTCCGGCGTGTGGCCCTCGGGACTGGGGCCGAATAGCTCCAAGAACCTCTGAGATAGGTCCCGGCGTCGTGGGGGCGTAGAGAGATCACGCCCGGGTGTCCTGGGGAGGACCGAGAGAGACTGTGGGCTGCGGTCTCCAGCGTCTAGGGGCGCCGACAGGGGAGGGCTGCGGCAGCGACTTCCACTGGGGTCCGTCAGGTGCGTCTGCTCTAGAGCCAGGCGTAGGGAACAGAGACCAGGGGAAGCTGGGAGGCCTGTCTGGGTCACTCTGGGACAGGAAGCCTGGGTCTCAGTCTCCTGCCGTGGGGACGTCTCTCTACTCTGCACACCCTCGGAGCGACCGTAGATCGTCTCACGAGGACGGGAGCGACAATAGGTCGTCTCTACCACGACACTCTCGGAGCGACCATAGATCGTCTCACGAGGACGGGAGCGACCATAGATCGTCTCTACCGGAGCACCTTGGGAGCGACCATAGATATTCTCTACCGGAGCACCTTGGGAGCGACCATAGATCGTCTGTACCGGAACACCTTGGGAGGACCATAGATCGTCTCTACCGGAACACCTTGGGAGCGACCATAGATCATCTCTACCTGAACACCTTGGGAGCGACCATAGATTGTCTCTACCTGAACACCTTGGGAGCGACCATTGATCGTCTCTACCTGAACACCTTGGGAGCGACCATTGATCATCTCTACTGAAACACTTTGGGAGCGACCATTGATCGTCTCTACCGAAACACTTTGGGAGCGACCATAGATCATCTCTACCAGAGGGGCGCCATCTGGAGTTTGTTTTCTAACTCCACCCCCAGCTAGCTCAGCAATTCCACTACGCGAAGGTAGTGTCCTTCTCCTACGGTGGCAGCGGCGTGCTGGCTGCATGTCACAGGGGCGCACGGCCCGGGCTGAGATGTGTCGCTGTTGCCCGGAGTGGTGGTGGCTGGTGGCGGCTACCCTGTGGTGTCCGTGTGGGGGTGTCGGCATATCTGTGGGCACACTACGCTGTTCTTGGCTTGCCCTGTCGTCGGGGATACTATGGTATTCTTCGGGGGCACTGTTTTTCAAGCCACGCATTTTATATATATATATATATATATATATATATATATATATATATAATAGATAGATAGATAGATATTTTATGTACACTCGCAATCCAAAGAAAGTATCCAGGCTTTGTCGATGCCGTAGGAAACCAAGAATGGTGTAGAGTTCGGACACAGCTTTAAACCGTAATGCTAGGTTTTAGGGTCGGCTTCCCGTCCCTCTAACGCCTAGTGTGTAGCTGGGTTCTCTTTCTAGACCAGAGCTTAGACAAATAAGAGAGAGACAGGACACAAAAACTCAAGGCAACAACCTTACACAGTGGAATGGGTAATGTCACAAGAGTAATTATACTGAGCAATTATAAACCTTAGGTCTAGACTGTGGGTATTAGTATCGTGCAGGATACTGTTTGAGACAGATCAGGTACAGTGAATAGCACTAAGATCAGGAGTCCTAGGGCAGTGAAACCAAATGCTGTCACTTGGGGGAAGTCCAGGCTTCATCTATCAGGTGGACTTTCGTTCACAGGGGCCGCGGCACTGTTATCACTGTTGGCAGTCTATTTCGTTTGTCTGTCACGTTATTAATTACTACTATGGCACTGGGAGCCTGTGATTGACTTCAGCGTGAGGCTATGTCACTATGATGGTATTACGTTCACTCGGACAGACACTTTACTCACTGCCCGGCCGGGTTCACTGTCTCACAGTTACTTTATCTATTCCATCTTTCTTTTACACTAACACTGACAGCTTTTATATCTGACTTACTGTATTCTAGTAATTCATTGTTCTGCCCTTGCTTCACTGTATCACTTTCACTGTACTTTCACTGTCACTCACTATCGGGACTGGGTGTGGTGGTGATCAGATACAAGGGCAGCGAGAACCACTCAGCCTGACTACTGACGGGGCTGAGCTCTGCCGTGGGCCCTCTGTATTCAGGGACCACAGGATCATGCGTAGGGGCGTCCTCTCTCGTCCAGGGCTGTGGGTGGCCAAGGGCCCCGTGCTCTCAGGGCTTGGGGCTGGAGTCTGGCCCTCTGGGCTGAGGCCAACAGCTGCCTGAATCGTTCACTCAGGCGCCTGATGGAAGATGAGGGCATCCAGCATCAGGGTGTAGGGATGTCCCGTCCGGGGGTCCTAGGGGCAGTCTGGAGGGCCTGTGGGTTGCGGTCTCCAGTGGTTGGGGATGCCCTCAGGAGTGGGCTGCGGCATCAGCCTCTGTTGGGGTCCATCAGGCAAGGCCTTTCAGGGACTGGTTGTAGTGAGAAGAGCCCGGTGGTGGTCACGGGGCCTCTCCAGTAGTCCTCCAGGCTGGGGCCTCCCTCTGGGTCGTAGTCCCGTGGAGGGGAGTCAGCACCTGATGGAGGAGTGGCTACTGGCCATCTCCTCTTGTGGGGCCCAGCTACTGGCCGTGGCCTTCTAGGGGCGCGGCTACCAGCTGTCACAAAGGCCCAGCTACTGGTCGTGGCCTGTAGAGGGGAGCAGCTACAGGCTGACTCGAGGGCACCCTTGGAGTGGCTATTGGCCATCTCCTGATGAAGGTGGGAGTGGCTACCGGCCGTCTCCTGATTACCTCCGGAGCAGCTACCGGCTGTCTCCTGTAGGAGGGTTGAGCGGCTACCAGCCGTCTCTAGGGCACCTTCGGAGCGGCTACCAGCTGTCTCCTGACGAAGGCTGGAGTGGCTACTGACTGTCTCCTGATTACCTCCAGAGCAGCTATCGGCTGTCTTCTGTAGGAGGGTTGAGTTGCTACCTGTGGTCTCTTTGAGGGCACCTTCAGAGCAGCTTCTGGCCATCTCCTGACGAAGGGGGAAGTGGCTACCGAACGTCTTGATTACCTCCAGGGCGGCTGCAAGCCATCTCCTGTAGGAGGGTTGTGCGGCTACCAGCTGTCTCAGGAGTGCTGACTGGAGCTAGAGTAATAGCTCCACCCCGATCCTGTCGGAGGTCTGCTCGCCCGGAAGGTAGTCTCGCTTTCCTGCTATGGTGGTGGTGGGTGAGTTCCGGGTCATAGGAGAGTGCGGCCCGGGCGGACTTATGTCCCTGGCACCCAGAGTCAAGTCACGCTCTATTCACCCCTCCATAGGCTCCTTCTGGGAGTGTTGGGCTGTCCTCCATAAGGCTATTCAGCATTTTACCATCATCTTCGAGGAAAAAGTCACGTCCCTGTGACTGGAGGTTGTCAACTTTAGTGTCGTAGTTGTGGTAGACTGGTTGCAGGTGTTGGAGGAGGACGTGACAGGCTGTGGTGGCGGGATTTTCATCTAGCTGAGTGTCACAGGTGATGAAGAGGGTGGATGGGTTGGTGGAGGAGTGGAGGAGTCGTAGGAGGTGGAGGGGTCCACAGACTCAGTGTTTATGTCCGAAGAGTGGCGCCCATATGGCTCAGCGAATCCTCATGGTGGTAGGTGTTGTCTCCTATAGAGAGCTGTGCTGAATGCTGAATGCTGGAGATGGACGACGAGTGTGGGGTTTTATGCCAGAGTGATGCAGCATGAAGTCCCTGGGGAGTGTAGGTGGTTGGGATTTGGGCCTGGTGTAGCATGAGTGTGAGATGATTTAAGGTAGGAGGTGGAGTGTGATTTTGCGGTGAGGTGGGTGGCATGGGAGTGTTGGTGTATCGGGCTGGTGGGCGTGAAAGGCGGCCAGAGTGTGTGATGGTTGTTTTATGGGTGGGTGTGGGGGGTTGATGTGGGTGTGCGGGGTCAGCATGTGTGGGAAGTGGGTGGGGTGTGCGGGGGCGGATGTGAGGTGGTAGAGTTGAGGGTGGCATGGGACACCGGGCGGAGTGTAGGCTTGGTAGGTGGTGGTGTCGTGGGTGCATGGGCGGCGCAAGGTGGGGGAGAGATCTGGACTTCGTGGTGTTGGTGAACCTTCAGGTGAAGTGTGAGGCATCATGGTGGGGGGTGAGGTGGTGGTGGTGGGGGAGGGGGAGGGGGAGAGAGATGGTGAGGAGATGTAGCAGTCATAGAAGGTATTAGGGAGCGGAGCAGGGGCTGTGGGTGGGGCGGGGCAAGGGGCAGGGATGGGAGATGTGGGGGCACGAAATGGGAGTACGTGACGGTTACTGAGAGTGCAAGGGGTGCCGTGATATTCAACCGTCACTTGATAGGGGTTAGGGACGCGGATGATGGTATGGGGTCACGTGAACCATGGCGTGAGCTTGTAGGGGGTTGGGAGCTGCGCTATCATGACAGTGTCACCCGGCTCGTAGGGGTTGGAGGCAGTGTCAGGGCGAAGGTCCAGGTTGTTCTGAAGGTGGGATTGTCGCCACTTGAGGTGGCGAAGGGGGTCAGAGGTGGGGGCTGTAAGTGTTGTCACAAGGGTAGGAGGAGAGGTGTTTCCCCCTAAACTCGTTCATACGGTGAAATGCCGTTCTCTCGGGGGCAGGAGTTTATGCCCCATTGCACAATTTTCACATGGGCGGGCCAGTCGTCGTCTTTGGTGGCTTCCATCTGGGTGCGGAGTTGGTTCATTAGTGTACGATGGCTTTGTTAGAAGATAGCGTTTCCTTGGGGCCAGTAAGGGGACGAGTGAGAGATGTGGTAGCCGAAGATGTGGGCTAGCTCCTCCCAGATTTTGCTGGTGAACTCTTGTACGTTATCAGAGTGGATTGCCTGTGGAACGCCAAAGTATGGAAAACTGTGCCGAATCAGGGCGTCAGCAACTGCGACAGCATGGTGTTCTTTTGCCGGGCAGGCTATGACGCATTTCGAATACTTATCAATGAACGTGATGATGTACTGATAGCCCGATTTCGGAGGTAGAGGTCCCACAACGTCAATCGCCAATAACTGCCAAGGTTTGTGGACGGTAATGTGACCTTATGGACCGGCAGTGCGGGTGATGTCTTTACCCAAGGAGCACACTCAGCAGGATTGGATAATCTCCTTGGCTTGGGTGGAGGGACTGGGCGTCCAGTAGGTGTCGTTAAAGACCTGCAGGTGTTTTTTTCATGCCCAGGTGAATTCTATTGTTGGTATGCAGGTGCCGGAGGGTGTCGAGGGCATCGTCGGGGTCTAGGATGATATGCCCAGATGGAGTGAGCAGGTGGTTGCCCTGGTGATATAGCTTTTTGAAGAGATGTTGGGGAATCCAGGAGGGTCGTTCATTATGATGCCACTGTTGGAAAAGATCTGGTTCCTGCTGTACGGCACTGATGGGGAGCCAGGAGAGAGCATCTGTGTTGGTATGGAGTTTGCCGGGGCAGTAGGAAATTACATACTTGAACTCCTCCAGTGTCTCGCGCCATCTGATGAGCTGGGTGTTCTGGGTGTTAGACTGCAGCAGCCATTGGAGGGACTTTATAATTTGTAATGATGGTAACTTGGGTCCCTGACAGGTATGCCTGGAAATGCTCTAGTGCCCAGATGATGCCTAGGCACTCCCTCTTTGTGGTGGCATAATTTTTTCTGCCTGGTTGAGGATGCAGCTGGCACAGGGGATGATGTGCTCACGGCCCTTTTAGACTTGGGCTAGCACAGCGCCAACTGCAATCAAGGAGACGTCGGTGTAGAGTCAGAATGGGAGGGCATAGTCGGGAAAGGCCATGACTGGGGCGGAAACTAGTTTGTCCTTCAGTT